>NW_020954551.1:43984293-44071838 GCF_900497805.2 Vombatus ursinus
GGGAAAACAGGCACTTTAGTGCACTGTTGGGAAGCTGTGCATTGGTCCAGCATAGGTGGGGAATCTGCGGTCTCGAGGCCACATGTGGCCCTCTAGGTCCTCAAGTGTGGCCCTTTGATAGAGTCCAAGTTTTGAAGAACAAATCCCCTTCATAAAAGGATTTGTTCTGTAAAACTCGGACTCAGTCAAAAGGCTGCACCCAAGGACCTAGAGGGCTCCATAAGGCCTCGAGGCTGCATGGTACAGCTGTTCTGGAAGGCTGTTTGGAGCAGTGCCCAAGTGACTTAAATCCACACTCTTTAACTCGGTGATACTACTAAAGGCAGCTCTTTTTGTGGTGACAAAGAATTGGAAACTGGGGGGGTGCCTATCAATTGGGGAATGGCTGAACAAATTATGATATATGGAATAGCATTGTTGTAAGAAATGATGAAGGGGGTGATTTCAGAGAAACCTGTGAAGACTTGTATGAACTGATACAGTGTGAAGTGAGAAGAACCAGGAGAACAATTTATACAATAACTACAACAATAAAGACAAATAGCTTTGGAAAACTTAAGAACTCTGATCAACAGCCATGATGCTAAAGGATCCAACCCATGATGGATGAGACATTCCACTTAACTTCAGGATAGGTGATGGATTCAGTGCACACTGAGACATGTATTTTTTGACCATGGCCAATGTAGGAATTTGTTTTGTTTGACTATACATGTTCATAATATGGGTTGGAGGGGAATGGTGGATGTGGGAGGGAGACAAAATTGTTTTTTGTTAAATAACAAAAACCCTAAACGACTAATTTCTGCCAAATTGCTCTTCAGTTTTCCCAGAAATTCTTGTCATATGGGCAATTCTCTTTTTAAAGTAGCTTATGCTTTGGGGTTTATCAAGCACTGGGTTATTGAGTTCAATTTTTTTCTGATCCTCCCTTGTGTAATTTGTTTCATTGATCTACTTTTCTATTTTTAAACCATCAAATCGTTTTGATGATTGCTACTTTATATATAATTTGAGTCCTGGGAGTTTTATCACTATTGGCCCTTCATAACTACCTTTTTCATGATGTATCTTCAAAATCTAGATCTTTTGGTCCTCTAAATGAATTGTGTTATTATTTTTAAAAATTGTCTCCTAATAGTTCTCTCCATCACCACTCTTTTCTTTCAATAGTCCATCCTTTCTGTATACCAAAGGACTCTTCCTAAACCATTGAATATGATTGCATCACTTCCGTGCTCAGAATTCTTCAGTGTGGCTCCTCATTGCTTACAAACGCAAGCTCCTTAATCTAACATTCAAGACTTGTTCCAACCTGGCTTTCCAGCCTTACTCCATGGCACTTACTCTCTTTCACATACTCTATGTTCTAACCAAAATGAACTATTTCATTATCTTATCTTTCTGTCTCTTACTGCCTTGCCATTGTACATGTTGCCACTCCTCCCCACCACTCACTGACAGCTTTCCCTTCCTGCAAGACCCAGACTGAGTTCCACCATGATGGTATTCCTCCATGATATGCTCCATGATGTCCTCCCAAATCACTCTGGCTAGGAGTGATCCTTGAACCTCTCAGGATAATCTGACTACTTCTCTATGACTTTCAGCAAATCATTTAATCTCTTTGGGCCTCATTTTCCTCATCTATAAATGAGGGGATCGCACTTGATAACATTTAAGTTCCCTTTCAGTGCTAAATCTCTGATCCTATCTACTTAATTATTTTCTAACATGCTATTTGTGTATGAGCCTTGTCACCCTCCCTTTCTTCTGGGCTCTTCATTAGTATTTCTATTACTCAGAGTTCAGTTCCCTGTTAGTGATCTCTTCACTTACACTGTTATGTAACTGTGTGTATTGTTTTCTTAGTTCTGCTTACTTCACCCTGTTACCAGTTCATACAAATCTTCCCATGTTTCTCAGAATTCCTAATCTTTATCATTTCTTCCTGTACAATAATATTCCATTATATCCATATGCCATCAGATTTATATTCTCCCATTCCCCAATCAATGGGCACTTGCTTTGCTTACAGTTCTTTGTGACCAAAACATATTATGAATATTTTGGCATATATCGAATGTTTATTTTAGTCTTTGGCTTCTATGGGACATATGTCCAGTAGTGGGATTTCTGGAAGAATGTGTACAGTTTCATCATTTTTCACATAATTCCAAATGGAAATCTTTGTAAAATCCTCTCATGATGAATGTTCCTATCTTTGATGTTTTTGCCAATTTACATGATGAGAGTTATCTTCATTTGAATTCCTCATACTGTTAGTGATTTAGAGCATGTTTTCATGCGGTTCCTTATAGTGTGTAATTTTTTTTTTGAAAAGTATTTATTCATATCCTTTGACCACTGATCTAATGGTGAATGACTTTTGATTACATATGTATATACGTATACCCACACATATATTCATTTGTCTCTCTAGACATACATATACACATACATGCATGCATATGTACATCTGTGTGTGTATGTATATATAATACATAATACATAATACAATATATGTATGTATACATACATACACATGTATATATCTTCATACACACACACATATTCATGTCAATTCCTGGAAAGTATTTCTTTAGGTGGTCCTGCTTAAATAAATCCTGCTAAAAGGAATTGCTGAGAATTATTCCAAATCCTTCCCATAGTTTGCTGGGGCGGCTGAAGTCTTAGAAACCAAACTCCACACATGTCTTTGTTAGGCAGCAAAGCAAAGCTGGCTGCCAAGAGGGACTGTTAACTATCCTGGAGAGCTTTTGTTTGACCCAACCCAGCTGCCATCCATTTCTAAAGCCACCAGGCCAAGGGCAGGGTTGTTCTAACCGGCCCAGCAGCTCTGGCAAACAATAGCCCAGAAGAAAACCATTATTCTCCCGTGCCTTTTGCAAAGCTGTGGGGGTGGAAAACATACTTCGGATTTTTCTGAGAATTAATAATGTGGCTGCAAAGAAATTCAATGAGAGATTTCCCCAATGAGATGCGGTGGCTGATTCCTGATCTGGTCATAATAGCATTATCTTTAAAGGTCAAGGGAAAGTGGGCCAGGAGAATTAAGGTTCCCAGCCCACCACTGGTCTGTCATTCACCTTTGCACAAGAGCGAGCTTCAGATGGTCCGCCTCAAAAGGACCATCCAGGGTCTGATCACTTGTGGATGACAAAGGTGGCCTTAGGGGGCTTTGGGAAGTGCTTTTTTTGGAGGGGAGGGGGACAAATTAAAATCATCACTTTGTGACTTGAACGGGGCAGCCTTTTATAGTTTAAAGACTGATATCCATCGCATCAGAAGTCAGAAGCTGTTTGCCTTCCAGCTCCACCATTTGGTGTGTGTCACCTTAGACAAGTCACTCAACCTCAGTTTTGTTTCTATAAAATGGGGTTAATCACTTGCTTAACTCTTCATAATGGTCATGGTCCAAACACAAACTCCTCAAATGCTCAGGTTGGGTAGGACCTCAAAAGGTAATTGAGTTCATACAGAGTAGGGTAGAAATATTATTGGATTTGAACTCAGGGGATCTGGGTTTGAATCCTGTCTCTGTCACTTAATATTTGTGTGACCTTGACCAAGTCACTTCTTGGTTTCAATTCCTCATCTGTAAAGTAAGGGGGTTATACTAGAGATTATCTCCATGGTTCCTTTGAGCTGTAAATCAATATCTGTGATTTCTGCCTTCAGGAGGAACCATCCCAGATAAATGGGACACCCATACTCAAAGAGTTGATGAGGTCTTAGGAGGGCTGGGGCTGGGTTCGAGTGATTACTGAGGAGGGGTGGCAGTGGTAGTCAGAATTCAATATCTCTTTAATGCAAAAAACTAAGGGCATTGCAGAGACATGAGAGTTACATTTACCAAAGCCTGTCTGATCCATTCCCCAAGTAGACGGCTTCCTGACTTGAGGAGTGGTGTGAAAGAAGGGAAGCGAATCTCTCTTACCCCATGAGGCCCTTAAATGACATTTATAAGAGGGGAGCTCTGTGAATGAGCACGTTTGCCTACCCCACCCCTTCAGGGCAGGGACCATGAGGGAGAGAGAACAGGCCTGGCCTGCTTGACTGGGAGGTAACTCAAGCTCTGGGGTTGCCCTGGTAGCGGCGAGCTGCCACCATGTATTTGGGACCTTTGTCTCCAAGACAATGCAGAAGGACGACAATTGGAGCTGCTGAGAGGTGTCCAGGAGTCACGGGCTCCCCTTTTGCAACTGACCCAGACCCCCAAGCGTGACCCCAACTGTTACTAGGCCATGCAAATAGACCCAAACTTAGCATATCCTTGTTGGGTTACGTTGGAGCATAGCCACGTGTACAGACACGTCCAGGGATATGTATGCAAACACGTCATTTTTCATAACAATATTCAATGTGTACAAAAGCCTCCTGTTTCCCAAAGCACTTCTTTATTCTGTCTACTTGCTCCTTTGATCCTGGGAAGTGGGCAGGGCTGGTATTATTATCACCATTTTACAAAGAGGGCATTTTATAAATGAGGCCCCAAAACAGTGTTGGTGAAAAGAGCACTGGACTTGAGCATTTCTGGTTCTGCCGTGAATTAGCCAAGTGACATTGGGCATGGCCCTTCATCTCTTCATCTCTTCATCTTCATCTCGTCTATGAAATGAAGGGGGTGGGCTAGATACTGTATAAGGTATCTTTTAGTTCTAACATTTTTTGTTCTAGGGTGCCTCCCAGCTCTGACACATCCTGTGTTATAATGTCCTGCCCAGCTCTGGCATCCTGTGTTCTAGGGTCCCTCCCAGCTCTGGCATCCTATGTTCTAGGGTCCCTGGCATCCTGTGTTCTAGGGTCCCTCCTAGCTCTGGCATCCTGTGTTTTAGGGTCCCTCCCAGCTCTGATATCTATCCTTCTATCTATCTATCCATCCATCTATCTATCTGTCTATCTATCTATCTATCTATCTATCTAATGATATCTATATTATTCTATGACTCCACCACTAATCCTCCCAAAATCTTACTTTCATCATTCTATTTCTAAACTACTCTGCTTGTCTTTCAAGATCCTCCACACGTTGGCCCAGCTATCCTTAACTCCCTCAGATCTCCCCGGGACGCTCTCCTCTGGGTGGTTTACTCATTGCCCCTCATAACCATTCTTCATCTCTGTGCCTTTGTTTCCACTGCGTCCCCCACAAAACATCCATCTTGTTCTTTAGTCATTTGAATCACGTCCAACTCTTCTTTGGACAACCCCCATTTGGGGTTTTCTTGGCAGAGATACTGGAGAGGATTGCCATTTCCTTCTCCGGCTCATTTTACAGATGAGAAAACTGAGGCAAACAAGGTTAAGAGACTTGCCCAGGGTCACACAGCTAGTAAGTGTCTGAAGCTGGATCTGATCGCATATAGATGAGTCTTCTTGACTCCAGGCCTGGCGCTCTATCCATTGAGCCACCTACCTGACCTAACCACCTTTCCATTTATCTAAAACCTGTTTCTCCTTCAAGGCATCCTCTAACTTCTCCCCAGCTCACAGTGATGTCTCCCTTCTCTGAATTCCTCTGACAGGGACTGTTTGTACTGCAAACTGATAATACGTTTCTTTCCAGTTTGAAATAACTATAATCTCTCTGATTGCACATGCAGCATAAGCATCTCAAGCCGCAGACTCGCTTGGTTTGAATCCTAGTTCTGTTATTTACCAGCCAGTTGTATGATCTTGGACAGTCAATCAATCAGTCATTTACCAAGAATTCATTAAGCACCTACTATGTGTCAGGCACTGTGCAGTTCCCTGGAGAGAGAAGAGCCCACTTCCACTTGGGGAATTTGAACTGGGGTCAGAGGTGCTCCCCCCTACCAGGGGCCACAATCCATCACAGCTGCTTTTGGAGGAGGGGGGAGTGAGGAAGGAGAAGGACTGGTACTGGGCCACACCCTATTCAGCTGCTGATCAGTCTCCTCTGTTTCTAGGTGACCCTCAGCTAGAGTAAGCAAAGAGGGAGCCTGGGGTTGGGTGAGGACCAGCCCAGCTGGGGAAAGCCTCTCTTGTTTGCCCCTCTGCTGGCTGACTGAAGGCCTTTGTAGGGCTGAGGCTGGAAGCCCGGTGAAAGTTTCCTTGGGCTTCTGCTGTGGACTTCCCGACCAGAGGTGGGAGAAAGGAATTCTAGTTACTGAATGTGTCTTCTTGAACATCTCCCCTATACTAGGCAGAGAGGGTGAGCATGATTAGTAGAAAGAGTTAGAACTCTGCGTTAGGAAACCTGGGTTTGAGTCTTGACTCTGATACAAATTTAATAGCTGTGGGACCACTAGAGAGTTCCTATCTCTGAGCCTCAGCTCCCTTATCTGTAAAATGGGTATAATCATACTTGCAGAGTCTTCCTAAAGGGCTTTGTAAACCTTGGCGCACTACAGAAATGTGAGGCATTCTCCCAAACAGCTGTATCTCATTCTCTGGAGCTGATCTCATCAGTGGGGGCTTTAGGTGGAGTCATTTTCAGCTGCACAGGGGAACTGTCCTGAGGCACAGGGGTGAGGATTAGATTCAGGATCTTCCAGGCTACAGGGCAGGGAAGGGGGGGATCTCATCAGGCAGAGCCATTTTGGTTGTGTTCAGCATCTCCCCATTTAGCCACAGTGGCTTTGGGGAGTGAGCAATTCTGGGTAGCAGAAGGTAGGCTAAGGCCATGTGGTGACTACTGCCTTCCAAGAAAGCTGTGCTTTTTAACCCCCACCCATGGAAACCATCGCATCACATCCAGCCAACTAAACAGAGAAACAGCAACAAAAACATTGTAACTGAATTCACTGAACACCACCCACACCTCCTTCCTTTAGCCAGTCTCTCTGCTTAACCCAAATGTCTACACTCCTCTGGCAGTTCGGAAATGTGAGCTATTAAATGCATGTAAGTTGTTATTTTTATTGGATAGCTCTAGATAGTCAATATTTACTAAGTACCTACTGTGTAACCAGCACTGTGCTAGGCACCATGGGAGATAAAAAAGCATAAAGCATTGTCTCCTTCCTCATCCAGCTCACAACCAAGTTAAGGATGAAAAGTAAACTAAAGGTGTAATTCAATTCAATAAACTTTTATTAGGCAACCACTGTGGGCCAGGCACAGTGCTTGGTACTGAGGACATAAAGACAAAAATGAAACAATCCTTGCCCCCAAGGAGTTTACATTGTACTGGGGAAATACAACACGTACCCAGCTAAATTAATACAAAGTAAATTCAAGAGGGAGAGAGCAGTAACATCTAACTGGGGAGGGTGCAGTGGAATCAGGAAAGGTCTCATGAACTATGCTTTGAAGGAAGTTAGGCAGAGGTGAGGAGGGAAATTATTTCAAACAATGGCGAACTTCCTGCACGAAAAGATGGAGTTGGAGATAGAACACTGGGCATGGTGAATAGCTAGTATAGCACTCTCTTCAGGACCATTTCCCTAATTCTCGATAGCACTGGCAGGTTGACTCTCTTAGAGAGCAGATGACTATTTCACCCATAATGGTATTAGTAACAATCCTGAGGGAGTTTCTAATATTGCAGCCCATGAGCCCCCATCTGGTATGCCTACCATCGGTTATCTGCCAGAAACTAGTATTTACTTATAGGTATGGTAAGAACAGTTGGTACAAAGACAGCCTTCCAAAAGTCTGGGGCACATTCCCCAACACATACACACAAGGTCTGTGGGGAAAGTGAAGACACACTTAAAAGATGAAGATGAAGCACATATGTAAAGATTATGTTTCCAAAGGTAAATTCACAACTTTTGGTTACCGGAAATCCTATAGCCAACATTTTCTTTTTTCTGGTTCAAGAGTCTCAGAGTCTTGAAGCAATTTCCTCTCTAAGATGCCTGTCTTTCTTAATCTGTCTGTGATGTTTCTCCATGTTTGTCCTTAGTGCATCTCTTTCTGCTTTAGGTTGGTTACCTTGTTGTCTACTGTTTCAGTCTCTTCAGTGACAGGGTCAATGAGAGAGGAGTGTAGCTCCCAACCTTGTTCCCTTCTTGTACAGGCACGAGGATCTGCCTCCTCCTGCCTGGAAACTCCTGAAGCTTGATTATTTCCCTGCTGGATCAGGCCCCTCTATGGGCTTGCTATATAAAACACAGGGTCCCATCACAAAGTATTTCCTGTGGTTCAGCCATCTGCTTTCATCCAATAACCCAACTACTTCTCTCCTCCAAAACTGATCAAGGATTTGTTCACACCAAGTTTGCAACTTTGATTGGTGTTCAGTTGAGAAGTCTGGGCCTTTTGTGTTTACGTGAATAGGGATAGGGATAAAAATCCCCATTTTTTACACTACCATACTAGAATGTGTGTGTGTGTGTGTGTGTGTGTGTGTGTATGTGTATATGTGTGAGAGACAAGTGAGGGAAGGATTCGTGGAGGTGGGACTAGATTTTCGCAGTAGGCAGTGTCTAGATCAGTAACAGGATTTGGAATCAGAATCAAACAGTGGTAATTACTCAGTGAAATAGCCCTTATTTCAGCTGGCAGTGGGCACTGGGCTTTCCCCTTAATTTCTGGGCCACAGAGAGATGTTGGAAAGGTAGGACTGAATAACCTCGTAAGGTTAATTATTAATGGAAGAGAAGAGGTCACACAAGAGGTCATACAACTGAAGGTCTTTAAAAATATGGAGGACACCCTCCTATTGCGTTAGTCACTGGGCTGCTCTCTGGTCTTCCTGGGGCTGAAATGGCTGAGTTCAGTTTGGTATGTTGACTGACAGGGACGTTGGGAGAAAATGGTGAAAAGATGCTGACACATGGGCTGCCTTGAGGGAAGCCTCTTAGCCCCAGAATCCAAGTCTGGGCTGGACTCAGCTGAGGGCTACCTAGGAGTTCTGAATGGTGATGACTTGGGAATCACGCCATGGAGTAGAACCATTTGCACCTTTCCCCATAAGACTCCGAAAACCAGGAGGTTTGAAAGGGTTTCCCTACAGAAGGCTTCAAGGATGCCTTTTTTGGGAAACAATGATGTTTGATACTTAAGGGGAGAGTTAAAAATGCAGACTAAGCTTAATAGGAGCAACTACTAGCTGTTAGGGAGCTTAAAGTCAACTGTTGCTTTGGTCTTTAGTAAAAATTCCATTTAATCTATATATGAATGGGTAGGTCTTCAGGGTTATGATGAGAATGGAAAACAAGAGTGTAGAATCTAGCTAGATAGAGACAAAATGATCCAAAAGAGATGAATGAGTTATTATTTCAACAGCAATATCCCTAAATAAGAGCCCTGGAAAAAGGCTGTGGTGATATGTGCACACATGCAAAATAAATAAGCTTAGTAGTTCAAGCTTTGAGCACCACCCAGTGGCCTGATTAGCTATTGCAAGCCTAGGGTAGATCAGGAGTTCACACATGCCCAGTTGGGCAATGGGGAGGAGAGGCTGCTCAATTCTTGAGTACCACCTTATAGCTTACTCAGATAAAGTGCTTCGAGTGGCCATTTTAAGATGTATGCCTAGTGTTGCTAATAGATGCCAGGCAGTCAAGTGTTTCATTCGGTATCTACCCAGAGTTCAAGGAACAAATGTGGTCTTTGGGTCAGGATGCAAAGCTCAATAGTAGAGTAATAAAGTTCTGTATTCCACAAAGAGCTCTTATAATTTCCCACACTTAATGAGGGGATTGGGCTAAATGATCTCCAAGGTCATCTTCTCTAACCTTCTATGATTATTCTATCATTCTAATCCATCTCCTTGCAGATAGATGGCTCAGTGGGTGGAATGCCAGGCCTGGAAGCAGGAAGACTCGCCTTCATGAGTTCAAATCTGGCCTCATACACTTGTGCGTCCCAGTGTAACCCTGAGTAAGTTACTTCACCCTGTTTGCCTCAGTTTCCTCATCTGTAAAATGAGCTGGAGAAGAAAATGGCAAACCACCCAGTATCTTTGCCAAGAAAACCCCAAATGGGGTCATGAAGAGTTGGACACCAATGAAAAATGACTGAACAGCAATAATCCATCTCCTTACTTGGTTTAGACAGCTAATTAGATTCCCCTAACAGAGTATTTACCTTAGGGCCAGACAAGCCTGACAATGATCAGATGTCAAAATGTTTGGCTATCTGGAAGTGGTAGGGGGTGGGGTCTTGAATATACTTGTGTGTGTTAAGGTTACGTAGCTTTCCTGGGAAGTGTGAGTAATTTTATGTCGTAACCTCCCTCTCCAGCATGCTTCATTGGCTCTTGTGAGGGATATCACTTGGTAAAGGCACTGGGTGTATGGCCCTTTTTACAGATTCTTCTCTGACATCATAAAGGAAGCAGCTGCCAGAGGACATTTATGCAGGGCCCTCTGGCAATTCCACCATTCCAACCTTGAAGTCAACTAGTTGAGGCCATGTGGCGAGCAATGAATTATCGCTCACGGTGAGGAATCAGCTTTTAACGCTTCCATTTGCCATGATCTGAGCCTCAGTGATTCAGAGAAACCCTTAAACCGTGAACAATAGTAGGGCACAAGTAAAGAATAAGTGTGCTGTAAAGGAAAGGCCCCTAATCTAGGAGTCAGGAGACTTACTTCTAGTGCTGATTCTGAAATCAACTAGCTGTACGACTTTGGCCAAATCACTTAGTGTCTCTGAGCCTCAGTTTCCTCGTTTTGTAAAGCAAGACCCATTGAGCTATGGGCTCCTTTTCAGAACAATCCTTTTAAATACACAAAATAAAATACAGAGGATTAGGAAAGGGAATAAGCATTTATTAAGCACCCACTGTGTGCCAGGCAAAAAGGAAATCAATTATAGTGAAATAAAGACGTAATTTCCTCCCCCTGCCCCCATAGAAGTTTATAGAGCCCTTGAAATCTATTTATGGA
This sequence comes from Vombatus ursinus, assembly GCF_900497805.2. NCBI lineage: Eukaryota > Metazoa > Chordata > Mammalia > Diprotodontia > Vombatidae > Vombatus > Vombatus ursinus. The sequence goes on from NW_020954551.1 coordinate 43,995,123, forward strand.
CCCCTTGAGGATCCATGGACCCCAGGAGAAGCCCTGGACTGGATGACCTTCGAGATTTCTTTCAGTTCTAAACTCAAGATCCTATGATCTCGAAGGTGCCTTGGAGCTTAAAGGCAGGAGGGAGATTTGCATTTTCCAAGAGCCTGCTGTGGGACAATTTTGATGGTTGGAAAATCATCTTCTATTGAGCTGCCTCTTTGCTGATGCATTTAGAGAAGAGCAATGATGCTATTTCTAGAGTTAAGAACCAAAGAAAGAATCCTAAGGAAAAGTCGGTTCTGGTCAGGTTACAGAGGACCTTGAATGCCAACCTAAGGAATCTGGAATAGCTGCGGATCATGTATAAGATATGCCTTTCAGCTAATGTGTTCTGGGGAATCTGTGAACTGGAGACTGGCAAATGACAAAGCCTTGGTGTTGACCCTCTCTCGAGTTATCCAGCTTCCTAATAGATGACACAAGTTCTCGAGTTCCTGGGGATCCCTCCAGCTGGCCACATCTGCATTTCCCCTGGAATCGAGGCCAGTGAACTCAGATGTTTCCCTCCCCAGCCCAGGGACAGAGGCCAGGGTTCCTGTGCCTGGTGCCTGGCCCTCATCCTTGATGCTCTCCAGTAACGGCTTACATCAGCTGTCCTTTGCCAAATCCTGTTCCTTCCTTCACATCAGCTCTTTGGAAATCAGGTTTTCCAACCCACCCCCACAGCTAGGAGCCCCCATCGGACAGATGGCTCATCTCTTCCCTTGGCTACCGTTGCTTCCTCTGCTGCCACCTCCCTACCCTCTAGTCCATGTTGCTTAACACCACTGGGCCTGACTTTCTCCCTCATCTCATGGCCTGAGCTCTGCCTTCCATGTTCTCTTCTTGGTACCCCACCAACTGACTGTAGGCATCATGGTCACACTCATGCTTTGTTCTCATTGCCTCTCCTTATTCCCTTTTGACTAACACTTATTACGTACCTACCATGTATGCAAGACAAAGGCAGGGGGGACTAGGGAATAGAAAAGGAGTGTGTGAGGTCAAACAAAGAAACAAAGAAAAAAATCGATAAAATGGGAACAACTTATGGCTTCAGTTCTCAAGGGAGCTTGTTAAGCTCGTTAAAATAAGGCTCGTGAACCAGGACATGTTCATAATGAGAATGATGCTGATAATGGTGATGGTAAATAGAACAAGACACTTTAAGATAACCTCAGACACTTACTAGCTGTGTGACCCTAGACAAGGCACTTCACCGTGTTTGCCTCAGTTTCCTCACCTGTAAAATGAGACGGAGAAGGAAATGGCAAACCACTCCGGTATCTTTACCAAGAAAACCCTAAACAGAGTCATAGAGAGTCAGACACGACTGAAATGACCCAACAAAAAGACAACAAGAGGTGACCTTTTTATAGGGCTTCAAGGTTTGTAAACTCCTTTTCAGACATTTGTTTCTTTTAATCCTTACAACGGTCCTATGTAAGTATTATTGGTTTTATCGTTCCTATTTACAGATTAGGAAACCGAGGGTCAGAGAGGTTAAGAGGCTTATCCAGGATGACAGTTAATAAACAACAGAGGTGAGATACCTGCTCACTTTCCTCCTGACTCCCCCACACTGGCCCTCCAAGCAATGATGCATGAGGCTTCTTGTGTTTCCAAATTTGTGGCTTACAACATTTTGTTGTTTACAGTTTTTTAGATGTGGTGATAACTCTTGGTGAAGACAGTAAATAAACAAGCCATTTAAATAGTTTGCTTGCTGAGAAGAGTGCTGGCCTTGGAGTCAGGAGACCTGGATTCAAAGAGCTTATTAGCTATGTGACCCTGGGCAAGTCTCTTTATGTCTCAGAGCCTCAGTTTCCTTATATGTAAAACTGTGAGTATAAGTAGCACTAATACTATGGAACAGATTTGTCATGAAGATAGTACTATTAAACATTAAAGAACTATACAAATGTCATCATCATCATCATCATCTCCTCCTCCTCCTTCTTTCTCCTCCTCATTTTCTTCTTTTCCTTCTCCTTTTTCTTCTTTCTCTGCCTCCTCTATTCTCATCTTCCTTCTCTTTTTTCTTCTTTCTCTTCCTCTTCTTCCTCTTGCTCCTCCTCCTCCTCCTCCTTCTCCTCCTCATTTTTTATAATTGATATAATTACAACATAAAATACTATAATAATATAGTTTCTTATAATGAATATTCTTACAATATTGTTCTTACTTAAATTTGATATATGATTTCATTGGTATAGGAATTTTGCAGTAAGGAAACTCTTTTTCCTAATGCAGACATCACCTGTTCTGCACTTTTAGGATTAGAAAGTTACCTGGAATGCTGAGAGGTTAAATGACTTGCCTAGGGTCACAGAGCCAGCACATGTCAGAGGTCAGGCACGAACCCAGGCCTTTTTGACTCCAAGGTCAGCCCTCTGTAAGTCAAACAACCAAAAACAATTAAATACCTACTAGAGGTGTCGGGCACTGTGCTAGGAACCAAAATGAAACAGTCCTTGTCCTCAAGGAGCTTTCATTCACTTGGGGAGATAACATGTACATAAATGTATACAACATAAAAATGAGATACATTTTTTGAGAGCAGCACTGATAGCTGGAGAATCAGGAAAAGTTTCACGTAGAGAGAGTTTCTTGAGCAGAGTTTTGAAGGAAATAAAGGATTGTAAGAGGTGGAAATGAGTAGGGGGTGCATTTCAGAGATGGGATAGCAGCCAATGCAAAGTCCCAGAGGTAAGAGATATCTTGTGTCAGGGATAATGAAATGGACAGTATGGTTGGAATGTATAGTGCCAGAAGGGGAGGGCTGAACAACAAGGTTGGGAAGGTAGGTTGAGGCCAGGGTGTGAAAGGCTTTAAAAGCCAAACAAAAGAGTTTATATTTGATCCTTAAGATAACAAAGAGCCATTGAGGTTTACTGAATATGAGAGTGACATGGTCAGACCTACACTTTGAGAAAATCACTTTGGCACCTGTATGTAGAAAGGATGGGAGAAGAAAGGGAAAATAATTGAGAGGTGATTCTAATAGTCCAGGCAAGAGGTAACAAAAGCCTGAAATGAGGTAGTGGCTACAGGAGTAGGGGGTAGTGGACAGATGCAAGAGATGCAGCAGGACAAACAAAACTTGGCAAGTAATGGTATATGTGGGGTTAGAGTGAGGAATCATGGGTAACGCCCAGATCAAAACCTGGATGGTGGAAAGGATGGTGGTGCCCTTGACCCAAAGAGGGAAGTTTGGAAGGATGGGCTTGGGTGAGGGGAAGATAATGACTTCAGTTTTGGACTTGAGATTCCCATGAGACAGAAATATCTAATAGGCAGCTGGACATTTGGAGCCCAGAAGAGAGACTAGAGCTGGCTAGATAGAGAGATTTGAGGGTCATTTGTGTAAAAAAAGTAATTAAATCCATGAAAACTGATGAAGTCACTGGGTGTGAGAGTTTCAAGGGAGCAGGGGGCTCAGGCCAGAGCCCTGGGGGATGCCCACAGTTAGAAGATGTGATATAGAATAAAGGTGCCAAATATGCAGCCAGAATATTCTTGAGCACAGCCCATTCCAGACTAAAATGCAATTGGGAAATCATGAACAAAATCAAATATAATAAAACAGAGATAATGTTACATTTTAAAACTAACTCAACATGTGCCCACAGGGACCCTCGTACGTGGGTTAGCGTTCCCACGCCCATTTCTTTTTGAGTTTGATACCACTGATATAGATGATAAGCCTCCAAAGGAGATTGCAAGGATTGGTCAGGTAGGTATGACCTTTTCTCTTCCTTCTCCTTCCTTCTCCTCCTCTTCTCCTCCTCCTCCTACTTCTCTTCTCTTTCTCCTCATTCTCTTCTCCTTCTTCTTCCTCTCCTCCTCCTTCTCCTCTTCTTTCTGCTTCTTCTCTCCTCTTCCTTATTCTCTTCTACTCCTTTTTCTGCCTCTTATCATCTTCCTCCACTTCTTCCTTCTCCTCTTCCTCCTCCTCGTTGTCTGAGAAGTGTACTCTCTGGCTTAATTTGATTATTCAAAAGGTGATTGTGAAGGTCAAATGGAATAATAAATGTGAAACTCCTCTGAAAAGCGCAAAGCAATTTAGAAAGAGAAGACACTGTGATCATCTGAGCTCTTCCACAAATAGCACAAATAACAATAATAGCTTATATATATGCATATAACTTTATATATATATAACTTTAGGGCTTATTAAGCACTACACATGTATTATCTCATTTGGTCCTCACAACAACCCTGTGAAGTAGGTGCCACTATTTCCATTTTACAGGTGAGGAAACTGAGGCACAGAAGAGTTAAGTCACCTGCCAGGGTCATCAAGCTGGTTGTATTTGAACTCAGGTCTCCCTTACTCCAAGGGCAGCTCTTCATTGACTCTGCCATGTGGCCTCCACCTGAGCATCAGAGAGGTGACCTGATGTGTTCAAACTCACGGGATTGATAAGTATGATAAGTAGTCACACCAGGTTAGAAACATGTCCCCTTGTCTCCAAATCCAGTGGCATTTTCATTGTGCGCCACAGCCTTTTAATGGGTATTGGATAGCTATTGGACATTAGTGGAGACATATCTAGTATCTTCAGCTAAATCCCCGTTCCTTTCCTGGAAATGATGGAAAAGGAGCGTTCCTGTTTATCCCTCTGATTTCAATGCTTTGCCCAGCTCCAATGTACACTTTGATATTACTGATAATATTCCGGAAGGCGTGTGATTGGTGGCACCAGGCATCTTCGAGCTGTTGGAAAGACCCAGGGCAGCAGCAAAGCATGATAGGCTCTGGCTCTTCCTAATAATCCCTGCTGAACCCCAGTCTGAATGCAGGCAGGAGAGCTGTGCATGCCGGTTCGGTGAGCAGGGCCCTGGGGGAGGTCCGTCTCATGGTTCTGTATCCTACAGATATCTAGGCAGGGAAGGGAGATTTGAGCCAGCCCAGAGGAGGCAGGCGCTGGGAGGGGGACCCAGTCTTGAAAGTTCACACACAACCATTTCCTCCAGTTGCCAGAGAGTTCCTGAATGAAGTCTCACAGGAAGCAGGAGGAATTTGTGCGAGAACAATAGAACAACACTAGGAAGAAGAAATCTGAAGAGAGGACAGCGAGAGAGAGGCCTAAATAAAGCTCTTCTTTACAGAGTAGCAGATCACAAGTTACTCTGAGGGTCCTACAGGGCCACGAAGACCACCTGGTTATTATTAGTGCTATTTTTAATGAAGGTTTTATTAATTCCTTTTGTTTTCATATCATAGTCATTTCCAGATTTTACCCTTTCCCTAAACCCAGTGACTCTTGCCTTGTAGCACAGAAAAAGAGATAAGCGAAACTATCTGTTGCTGATACCATATCTGATTATGTATGCAACATTCTGCACCCACAGATTCCCACCTCTCTAATGAAAGAAAGAGGACCCATTTTCTCATCTCTTCTCTGGGGCCAAGATTGGCTATTATGATTATGTAGTGTTTAACTTAATTTTAGAGTTTACATTCTTGTAGCAATTGAATACATGGCTTCCAGCTTCTGCAGACTTCACTCTGCATCAGTTCATATAAGTCTACACATGTTTCTCTGAATTCTCATATTCATTCTTTTTTTTCCTGTTTAAAATTTTTATTTTCAGTTGTGAACTCTTTCCCTCAAGTCCCTTCCGCACTCACTGAGAAGGCAAGAAATATGATACTCATTACACATATGAAGTCACGCAAAATGGATTTCTACTTTAGCCATGTATTTTTTAAAGCAATAAAAATAAAGTGAAAGAAAATATGTTTATTGTTTCTTATGGCCCAAAAAAATTCATTTGCTCAGCCACTTTACATTCAATGGGCAGTCATTTGTTTCCAATTTTGTTTGTTTTGCTACCAGGAAAAATGCTTCTACAACCATTTTGTTACATATAGGAATTTTCTTTATATCTTTGATCTCCTTAGAATAAATGACCAATGGTAGGATCTCTGGGTCAATGGCTGAAAACAGTTCATTGAATTTTCTGGTGTAATTCCTAATTGTTTTCCAGAATCATTAGACCAATTCACAGATCCACTAACAGTGTATTATTAGTTTACCTGTCTCCCTGCAGCCTCTCCAACATAGACCCTCATCATCTTTTATAATGCCACTTTGCTGGTTGTTAGGTGAAACCTCATAGTTGTTTCAGTTGACATTTATCTTGTCATTAGTGTTGTGGAACATTATGTGAGGAGTATTCCCAACCTCAGATATCTGGGCAGTAGACACTTCAGCACCTTAGAGGGATTAGGTGTCCCAACTCATGTTAGGGCTAAGTATGTGGGTCTTTGGTCACATAGTCTTTCTGGTGGGAAAAGTGGAGTGGTACACCTGGTACGGTGGAAGGTGCGTTGGACCGGGAACTGGAAGGTATAACTTCAAATCCTGGTTCTGACACTTAACGGTTGAGTGACCTTGGGCAAGTCATTTTTACCTCATTGGACTTCAGTTTCCACATCTGTAAAATTGTAGTAATGATATTTACAATGTCCACCTCACAGAACTGTTATGGACAGAATGTTATACAAACCTAAATGTGTTAGGTAAATGTGAGATATCATTGCTAATATTCTTGTAAAAAGATTCTGAAGTGAAATCACCTACCACAGCCATTTCTGTATGAAGAGCTTCAAGATATAAAACAAAGATGTTTGAGGCTCTCATCTGAACCAAGGTAGCACCAAAGAGAGCCCATGTGAATGTGAATATCCCGTTTTCTGGCCTTCTTTCAAAGTGAGGGGTATTTCCAGAAAAACAGGAACTCAGCCACTGAGGAGTATATATAATACGACTCCCATGACTTCTTCATCACTACAGTAGTAAGGACGATCCTCTGCCCTGACTTTGTCACCTACCCCTCCCCAATGACCTTTCTGTGTCCCCAATGCCTGTTGTGCCCTCTGACCCAGTGGCCATGAATCTTGTACTGTGCTCATCCTGCCCCGGGTAAAACCCATCACTCAGCAATGGTGGTAGCCATATGGCTAAACTCTTGCACTTGTAACAAATTAATCAGTCAACATTTTCATTGTGTATTTCCCAGCCTCCATCCTCTCCCCACCTCACCCTGTGACTTGGTTTGGGCCATTGGCTCTGAAGGTGTCCGGGCAAAGAAAAGCATACCTTGACCTCCCATAGGAGTCAATATGCTCCTATTGCCATTTCAGTGAGATTGTGTGTGATGGTCCCAGGGTATAAAACAGGATGGATTCAACAAGTCTGGGGTTGATTTGCTTTGCATTCATGTACAATGATTAAATAAAGACACGTCCAGTGTCATAACTCTGGGCTAGCTATAGATGTTATAGAGTTAAAGAATTAGAGACTTTTCCAGTTGGACTTTTAGAGAGCATCTACAAAATCACTAATAAATAATGTCCTGCTTGAACATTTTCAATGACAGGGAGCTCACTTACTCCCCCACCGCTTGCCTGCACTTTCTCTTGTTGCACCATTCTCTAGGAATACTAGAAATTTGCTTCTCCTGTAACGTCTCCTGATTTATTGGTCTTGTATCTCTTTTATAGAACAGCACAGAATAAACTTACTCCCACTTCCATAAATAAGGCAGGGATCATAGAAATATAGATTAAGAGTTGAAGGGGACCATAAGGGTCATCTAACCCACCTCCCTCAGAGTACGGATAAGAAAACCGAGACCTGAGGGCAACTAGGTGGCACAGTGGATAGAGCACTGGCCCTGAAGTCAGGAGGACCCGAGTTCAAATATGGCCTCAGACCAAACACTTGACACTAGCTGTGTGACCCTGGGCAAGTCACTTAACCCCAATTGCTACCCCCCTCCCCAAAAAGAAAAGAAAACCGAGACCCAGAAAGTGCCTTGGGTAAGTGATTTACCAAAGGTCACTCAGGGAATAAGTAGCAAAGCCAGGATTTGCAACCTAACTCCTCTGACTCCAAACCCAATTGTCTTTCCACTGCCTCTCAAAATTGAGGCTCTATAAAACCATGCATACCCTTTGACCTAGCAATACCACTACTAAGTCTGTACCCCAAAAAGGAAAAGGACCTATATGTACAAAAATATTTATAGTAACTCTTTTTTGGGGGCAAAGAATTAGAAATTGAGGGAATGCCTATCAATTGGGGAATGGCTGAGTAAGTTGTGGTGTGTGATTATGATGGAATATTATTGTACTATAAGAAATAATGAGCAGGATGCTCTCAGAAAAACCTGGAAAGACTTGCATTGGCTGATGCAAAGTAAAATGTATTGTGTACAAAGTAATAGCAATATTGTAAGATGATCAGCTGTGAATGACTTAGTCATTCTCAGCAATACAACAATCCAAGACAACTCTAAAGGACTTATGATGAAACATGCTATCCATCCCCACAGAAAGAATTGATGGTGTCTGAATATGGATTGATGCATACTTTTTTTTATAACTTTGTTTTTCTTGATTTTTTTTTGTCTATGTTTTCTTTCACAACATGACTATTATGGATATGTTTTGCATGACTACACGTGTATAATCTATATCGAATCACTTGCTTTCTCAATGGGGGTAGGGTGGGGAGGAAAGAGGGGGGAGAATTTGGAACTCAAAGTTTTAAAAACGAATGTTAAAAGTTGTCTTTATCTGTAACTGGGGAAAAATAAAATTCTAAATAAAAGCTAAAAAAGTTGAGTCTCTTGATGAAACTGAAGGCAATTTGTACAAAGTTATTTGTTGTTGTTGTTCAGTCATTTCTGACTCTTCGTGACATCATTTGAGGTTTTGACAAAATATACTGGAGTGGTTTGCCATTTCCTTCTCCAGCTCATTTTATAGATGAGGAAACTGAGGCAAACAGGACTAAGTGACTTGTCCAAGGTCACAAAACTAGTGTCTGAGGCCAGAGTTGAACTCATGAAGATGCACTCTATCCACTTCAACACCTAGCTACCTTTTCCAAGGTTATACAGATGGTAAAAAGCAGAACTGAGATTCAAACTCAGTTCTTCTTCTTTCAAATCTGGAGCTCATTCCACTGCACCACACAATCATACATCCTGCCTTTAAGTCATCTCTTTGCTAAACATTTCCATTTCCTTCAAATATTTTTCATATAGCATATGAAGTTTAGAGCATCTTTTATAGAAAAATTATTTTTAGTGTTTTATTGATGTGTGCCAAGGTAATCAGAAGGACTTGTTGAACTGGGGCATCTCCCAAGGAGTTGGGAATAGGGAGAGTAGGGAGGTGATGTAATGAGTGTAATAGGTTAATTGTTTTCTGTTTTCTGTATCTGTTCATTAGTTCTTTTGAATATTATGCATTTTCTTTGGCAGAGGAAGTACACAGCTCTTCTACCCCTGATACCCCTATTGTCCATTAAGTATCTTTTCCAGACCCCTTTAACCCACATTTTTGGGCAGCCATAGCCATATCTAAGCTTTGTTTTTTAGAAATTTCCCTGGAGTTACTCCAGGGTAGTGGCAGAAACATATAGAGAAGCAAATAGAAATCAAACTCTTTGAGGTCAGGGATCCCAGGATAGAATCTGGGTCTAGCTGACCTTGGAGGCCCTTGCTGGGGCCATGCTAACCATGGGCTACTGATGCTTTTTGTTTTTTCATCGTATTCATTTTCCGGAGATTTCTGTCTCCCTCCCCGTTCTCTTCCCTCCCACCCATAGAATCCTCCCTTATAATAAAGAAGAATAGTAAAGCAAATCTAGTCAAACACGATTAGGCCCCACAAGGCATGTGCAGCCTTTTGCAATCATTCATCACCTCTTCACCAAGAAGGGAGAAGCTTGTTTTATCCCCAGTCCTCTGGAACCAGAATTGGCTTCGCATTTAATTGGAATCCTGATGACTTTTTACTGTTGTTTCCTTTTAGACCATTGTAGTCCTTATGTATATTGTTCCCTTGGCTCAGCTTTAGGAAATGTTTTTATTATTATTGTTATTTTATTGCCATTAGTATTAATGTCTTACATTTCTGGAGCTTTTAACTTTTCAAAGTTACTTATTTCCCTTACCTCATTTGTTATCAATCACATCCCTATGGGGTAGATAGGGCGGATATCATTACCCAATAAGGAAACACAGGCCTAGACAGGTTAAATGACTTTTCAGATGTAACACAATCAGTGGTAAAGCTACATCTATATCCTGTATCTCCCAACTCCCAAGTTTTGGGATCTTTCTACAAATGATGACTTTTAAGCCCTGGGAAAATTGGCCTGTCTCCCTTTGACCCACGATGGTGCAACACTAGGCATTTAAATTCATTCTAAGAGTAATATGATCCTTGCTCACCTATGGACCCACGTATATAACCCAAGAAATGACCGTTTTGAGATCTGTCATCTTGCACATCAATTATTTTCTTTTGGTGTCTTGATTCTCTAACACAATATTTGAGAGCTGTGATCATTTCAGTGTTTGTTTCCATTCCCACTATACCCATCTGAGTTCAGGCTACAAAAGCCTCCTAACATCTCTCTGCTTCCAATCTCTCTCTCTCCAACTCATCCTAGGGGAGAGAGGGAAGGGGGATAGGGAATAAGCATTTATATAGTGACTACTATGTTTCAGGCTCGGAGCTAAGCACTTCTTACAACTATTATCTCATTTGATACTCCCCCTAGGAGGTAGGTGCTGTTGTTATCCCCATTTTACAGCTGAGGAAACTGAGGCAAACAGAGGTGAGGTGAATTGCCTGTGGTCACACAGCTATTAAAGGTCTAAGGCTGAGTTTGAACTCAGGTCTTCCTGACTCCAGGCCTAGCACTTTGCCACCAGCCACCTCTGGACACAACACATGAATTTTTCCAAAGTATAGTTCTGCTCATATCACACCTCTATTCAAAAACCTTCAACAGTGCCCCGTTTCTTACTCAATAAAGTCCAAGCTCTTTAGTCTGGAATTCAAGATTCTGCTTGTCAATGACAGGCATGATCACTGCTTGGAATCATGGTGGCCATGGGCTACATGTGGCCACGTCAGAATGTGTGATAGAGAAGAAGAAAGCTGGGGGCCATCTGATAAAAACTGTGTTTGGGGGACCTAGAGTGGAGTTCTGAGATAGGTTAGGTAGGGTCATATGATCTAAAACTCTACATGTGTAGTCCGTCTAAAAAGGGATGAGATGTTCTCAGAAATTGGAATACACAAATGCCAAGTATTTTAATGAAGGAGCAAATACAGAGCCAGAGAGAGAGAGATTAACGCGGATGTACACAGAATGCAGAGATCAGCTTCCATTTTAAAAAGACACACATAGAAGATAGAAGCAAGGGTGGATAACAGGCTGAATGCAAGAACAGTTGTAATAACAGACACTAAAGTTCAGACTGATCCGAGGTTGGCAGTGAATGTTCAGGACAAAAAAAGAGAGGGGAGATTTAAAACCCATACCATGATAAGAGGAAGATCAAAGAAAGGATGGGGGACAGCAATACCAGATATCAATGAGAAGATGAAACTACTCAGCTCTTAGCTTGTTTCTGTTTTCTTAGCCAAGAGAAATGCTCTTTGGACTGGAAAGGGCCAAATGAAGAATGTGGACAGAAATTTGAAAGTCAAGATAAACGAAGAAGTGGGAAGAGGAAAACCAGCTGCCTTCAATAAATTCAAGTCATCAAGCCTGGACGAGACACCCGCTAAGGAGCTAAGAGAGGCAGCAGATGGAATTGCTGAGCAGTTAGTGATCCTGGAAATGTCCTTGAGAAGAAAGTAAGTGAAAATAAGAAAGGCAAAGGTCCCTGTTTAAAAACAAAATAGGAGAAGATGGTATCTGCAACCTAGAAAACAGCGAGCTTGACTTTTGCTCCTGGCAAAATTCTAGGATGTTTTGTTAAAGGGATGGTTGACTATTACATTGACCAAGGGAAGAGGTGATCACCGAAGGCCCACATGGTTCAGTAGGAACAGACTATAGCTGACTAGCCTCACTAACTAATTAGCTCTGCCTGGGCACCTACACTGGCAGATTAGGGGAACGCTTCCATCCAATCCAATCCAACCTAATTCAACAAACATTTAAGCATCTATGGTATGAAAGGTATTGGTAGAGGGAGTCCATTCATCTGGGAGTTCCCTATATCAGTGAAAACACAGGTCCAGTACCTATCCCTATCCTTAATATGCAAAACGCTATGCTGGGTGCTGGGGGTAGAGAGATATAAGCAAGATGACTGCTGACCTAAAGAGCTTCCTAGGGGCATTGAGCATGTACAGAGATTCATGATACCAAGTAATTTCTACAGGAGGAAAGGGCTAATAGGTGTGAAATGGAGGTGGTGGAGGGAATCAAGAAAGGCCTCATCAAATCAGGACTTGTTTTAGTGTTTTGTCGAGTGTCTAAATTTAAGAACGAGCTGGAAAACATGTTAACAATGAAGTTTAAACTTCAAAGCACGGGAAAAAAGAAAAGAAAGGTCTCATCTAGGGGTTCCATCTTAGCTGTGCTTAGAAGGAAGCTAGAGATTCTATAAGGTTGAGTTCATTCCATTCCTACAAGACCACAGGTACAAGGGCAAAGACGGAATTCCATGTATGGGGATTCATAGGATCATAGACACTCTCACTTTACAGATTAGGTAAACTGAAGCTCAGGGAGGTTAAGGGATTTGTCTAAGGTCACATAAGCGGTAAATGTCAGAGATAGGATTTGAACCCAGGTCCTCTGGCTTCAGGGCCTGTGCTCTTTCTACTGCTCCACCCTGGGAATGGCTTGTAGACCTCTTTGACTAGAATGGGAGTGATATGAAATAAGACTGGAAATGCAGGCCGGAAGCAGATTTGGGAAGGCTTGACATAGACAGAGCATGTCAAGATTTCAGCAAAGCCTTTGCCAACATCTCTCATGCTGTCCTTGAGAACAAGATGGAGAAATGAGGGCTAGATGACCATATAGTTAGGGAGATTTGGAGCTGCTTGAATGACCTTACTCAAAAAGGAGTCACAGAATCTCAGGATCAAAGGCACTTCATTGGCCATTTAGGCCAACTAGTACCTGACCAAGGATCCCTTTAATGAAATACCCAAGAAATGTTCAGCCAGCCTCCAACACAAATGTCTAGTGAAGGAGAACACATTAACCTTCAAGGCTTCAGGTCAGCTCTAATTAGGGAAGCTTTCTTGTAGAAGGTAGGACCCTCCCTCCTCAATCTCTGCCTCCTGGCTTCCTTCAAGTCTCAGCTAAGGTCCCAATTTCACCAAGAAACCTTTCCTAGTCCTTTTTTAATCATAGCATCTTCCCACTGAGTTTATCTCCAATTTATCATGTATGTAACCCGTATGCACATAGTTGTCTGCATATTGTCTCCCCCCTCATTAGACTGTGAACTCGGGAACAGGAGTTATTGTTTGCCTTTCTTTATAGCATAGTGCCTGGCACATGGTAATGATTATAACAATAATAGCTAGCATTTATATAGGGGACCTCGGATGAGAAAAGTCCCTCTACCACAGTTGTCAAGAGCTGTTCAGTGCCCTGAGAAGTTAAGTGCTTTGCCCAGGATGTGTCGTGGGACTTGAACCCAGATCTTACTAGCTCCAAGACCAGGCCTCTATCTCCTAGGCCATACTGCCTCTCATTTACTGTGGTCAGGTATGGTTTAGATTAGATGGTTTCTGAGGTTTCTTCCAATTCTTAAGTAATTTGTGAAATCCTCCAAAGTGCATGCGCTCAGGCCCCTCTGTCATAGGAGAATCGCTGACACAAGGGTTATATTTATTTTAAAATGAAAGCAAATTAAAAGTAGTTTGGTTTTGAGGATTTCATGACTTCCCCCACTGAGATAAGTGAAGACCCCCTAGAGTGCTGTGAACCCAGGGCTGGGAATCCTGGCTCCAACTGCCTGAAGATGGAAGCTTGAGTTTGGACAAAGCATCGGTCTCTTCCAAAAGGAATTAGGAGTCATTCCAGGCTACTTCCTGCTTCACTGTCAGCAAAGGCTAGGCTCTCCCATGCCAGTAATTCTACCAGGCCAGGCTTTCCTGGACTGCTGTAATAAATACTTCAAACCCTCTAGCATCCTCCTCAAGCAATATTAACCCATCACCCCTACTCGCAAGAAGATGGTGGATTACTGGACATGGAAAAGGAGACCAGGATATGGAGAAGGTTTGTTTTGGAGGGGCTTGTCAAATGAGCTGTAAAATAGCTACTTAACCTTTGGGTTTAACAGAGAGCAGTTCTTGGTAGTGGAGAAGAGGTTGCTGGGCTAGAAAATCTTAGGCACAGGTAACTGGGGAACAGAGTTATGAGATGTCAAGGGCAGGGGACAAGATTTTTGCATGTTAGAGCTCATTTAAGCCAACCTGCACATTTTACAAACTAGGAAATGGAGACCCAGAGGAAAGCGACTTGTCACAAGCATCCAAGCTGGCTGGTGTCCACCAAGCTAGTGGACCTAGAACTGAGGGCTTCTGACTCCCAGGCTGGTTTCATTCTTTCTGCGGCACATCGACCGTTCATTCGTAATAGAATTTCAGGTTTTGAAGGCCCTCAGACGCCATCTGGCCCAAGGCATACCTGAGCAAGAATCCTTTCCTATGATATGATCAATAAGTGATCATTCAGTATTCCAACAATAATTAATTAAGTGCCTAAAACGTGCAGTATGGTGCGGTAGAGAGTTAGCCATGGAGCCAGGAGTACCCAAGTTCAAATTCTGTCTCTGACACATATTGGTTGTTCAACCTTGGGCAAGTCAGTGACCTCCAAAACTCTTCAGACTACAAGTTTTAGAGAAGATGCTGACTGATATTGGTAGAGGGACATTCCTCTGCTGGGCATTCCTTATAACATTGAAATCACAGGTCCGGCGCCTATCAGCTGTTCTCTAAAATATGTAAGGTTTAGCGTTCTGTAGAAGACAGAAAGATGAAAAAAAAAAAAAGAACAGCTCCTCAAGGAGATCATGTACACACACACACACACACACCCCCACCCACCCCCCCCCACACACACCCCAGCTGCCTTTACCTTCTTTCCATCACGGTTCCTGATACCTCCACTTCCTCAGTAAAAGTTTCACAAATGGGGCTTGTTATATACAAGACATCACACTCTACTCCCAAAGACATTTTCATGATGCGCTGGTTGGAAGACTGGGTAGGAGGGAGCTTCAACTCTATCTAATACACACATGTAGCCTGGTGGCAGATGTCAGCTCTTGGCACTGACCCTCTCTCTACATACCTAGGCAAGAAATGGAGGATTTTTCATCTCTTCATCGACTGATTCCTTTTGGAAGGCTCAGGAGATCTAGGTGCAGGGGAGGGTTTTGACTAATTGGGAGAACATGGTAAAACCCAGGGATTTTTCCATGCTGCAGGATGGAAACTCTGGGTTCAAATCCCAGCTGTGTCTCAGCAGTAAAGGTAGTTATCTCTCTGGGCTCCTCTATAAAATAAAGTAGTTTAGAATGAAAATTGTTGGAAGGGATTCCCACTCATGCATTGTTGGTGAAACTATAGATTTGTCTAGCCATTCTGGAAAGTAATTTAGAACTATGCCCCGAATCCCTAACTCACTTAAATTATGCTTACTTAACTTTGGCCTGTTCTCCAAAGAGAGAAAAGAAAGAGGAAAATGAATCATATTTACAAGAATATTTATAGGAGCCTTTTTTTTTAAAAGAACTGGGAAGTAAAGTGGTGCAGCTGAGGAATTAATCCACAAATTACAGTATATCCATGTAATGCAATATTACTAAGCTCTAAGAAATGACAAAAGGGGCCGTTTCAGAAAAAAACCTGGGAAGCCTTGTTTGAGCTAATACAGAATGATGTTATTAGCAGACCACTTTATATACTAACACCGCTACAAAGAAAGCAACTTTGAAAGTCTTAAGAGCTCTGATCAATGTACAGCATAGGCTCTAGGCCCATTCTTTTCATCGCTGTTTGTGTTGGCTGGCTAGGTCCCTAGAGGACAGCTGGCCTTTTCTCTACCTCAGGGCTCTAGGAGTAACTCTGAAGAAATTGGGAGTGTCTTTCTAATAGATCATGAACATCTACTGGTGTGCTCCCCCTTTGATTATCAATTGATAGCCAGTCAATATTGATATCAATCAATAGCCAGTCTTAATTAGGTTTAGAAACAGATATTTACTAAGGTAGTAAATCAGAATAGTTAGTACAAAACATTCCCCCCCCTCCGCCCCAAGTATCTGGGACACACTCCCATAGAACCAGGAGAAAGCAGCCTCAAGCTTAGAGCAAATGAGACAAAGATGGTAACTCACAGCTGATGGAAGTCCCTTTTTTTCCCTTTGTGGAGTCCTCATGAGGTTCTCCTTAGGTATAGTGTAACTTTCTGCTGGGCTCTTTGTAAAGTCCTGAAGTTGTCTGAAGTGGGTCTAATTTGTCTTTGGCTCCTGATACAGATACAGCTAACCAGCCACTGCTATTCAAGGGATATTGCTAGGATGTCCATGCGGAACTCCAGAATATTCCAACTTGAGTTAAAAGCTCTTTTTTTTCCATCCTCCCAAATAATTTCCCCATAGTGAGTTGGTTAGACCTGCTCTACCGCTAAAATCACAAGCTCACTTTAGATGATGAGCTTCTTGAGGGCATTTCTTTGTATCCCTAGCATTTATAACCGTGTCTGGCACATAGTAGGTGCGCCATAAAGGTTTATTGATTAAGAGAAGGTTGGAATCCAACCTGGTTTGCTATTTTTATACAAAACGCATAATACATGACAGTATTTTCTGCAAAGCCCAATATACTTTCTATGCAGCAGTATTTAATTTCAGGCAATGACTTTCATTCCTTCCAAACCAGATTAAAGACTTTTCCTACCTAGTTTAATGCCTTTGGTTTATTGATTAAACAGAGATGTTCACACCTGATTAAGGGAGTTACTTTAAGTGGGGGGAGAGATTGATAGATGCAATTGGTACACACCCTGACAAATGCAATGACCAGGGGCAGCTAGGTGGCACAGTGGATAGAGCACTAGCACTGAAGTCAAGAGGACCTGAGTTCAAATCCGGTCTCAGACCAGACACTTGACGCTAGCTGTGTGACCCTGGGCAGGTTACTTAACCCCAATTGCCTCACAGAAAAAATTAAAATAAAAAAAAAAAACCAAATGCAGTGACCAACCCCCATTTTCCAGAGAACTGATGGTGAAGCATGCTACCTACCTCCTGTCAGGATATAAAGAAGGAGACACATATTTTTAGAGACAGTCAACATGGGAATTGTTTTTTCTTGACTACACATATTTATTAAAAGGGTTGTTTTTATTTAATGGTGGAGGAGGTGAGAGGGAGAAAAGGCAGAGTGATAGAATTATTAAAAAAAAGAAAAAGAAAGAAAAGAAGGTCATTGAGGGAGAAGATAATAGAAAGAAAGTGAGAAGGAAAGTGACAAACAAGAAAGGTTTTAACGTTATATGCTAAATTTGCTATATATATATAAAAGAAATGCAAGCTGTATATAATAGAGATTCTCAATTTCATGTACTCTCAGTTTCATTTTCTGTTTTACTTCGTATGTGAAAATGTTAATTTTATTCGGTGTTATAAGCTCAGATTAAAATAAAATTTAGAAAAGTGAGATAAAGTAAAACAGGCTAGGTGATCGATAAAACCCCTTCTCCATTTAACTTTTTATGCCGTTATGATCTGTCTAAGCCAGACAACTTCCTGTAAAGGGATCAGACTTCCCAATCTGCCCTCTTGTAAGAGTTCTGACGTGGTGATCCACAATCAGCCCCCGAGGAGGCAGCGTATCCGGGCGTTCCCAGCTCCTGGATCAGTTATGGTAGGGTGGTGTGTCTCCATTGAGAGACACAGTAATACTCCCCGGACATGAGCCGCTTTGATTTCAATACCTTAACTGAGGAAACAGACAGTCTGAGTACAAAGACGACGTATGCATCAAGATTCAGCCTCCATCCTAGAAGAACCGGGGACTCCAGTGTGAGCAGTAACTCTAGCCGGGCTTCAAGCGTCTGCTGGCATAAGGAAGCCATTCTCTACCTGACTTCCATCGACATGGTGTGTCTGGGTACAGATCTTGAGTCGATCGCGTTAAGGACAGAGCTGGCCCTTCCTCCTCCAGATGCTCAGCATTGTGGAGTTGGTACCCGTTGGTTTTTTCCCTAGGCCGTGGAGTGAGTGGTAAATACCTCGAGATCAAGCCTGAAAACATAAACACGCATAGTCCCAGAGGTCTTCGGGGCCAGGGGCCAGGGAATGCTGTGTATAAGTGAAAACAGCTGTGAGCCGATTGTTGTGACAGATTAATGGGGGCTCTTCAGAGCTCGCTGAATCTGGTTTGCATCAGGCTGACTTCAGTGAGTTTCACTTATCCAGGCCAGGCCGGGGAGCGTTGGGCATAGCCACAGACACTTTTAACTTCCCTTGATCCTCCTAGGAAGCAAAATTTTCCCAGATGGAGGGAAGGGACTTGGAAATGATTCTATTCCCTCTACAAGGCAGATGATCCAGACTGGTGTGTGACCTTGGGGAAGGGTGAGTGGAAAGGGTACCAGCCTGTGAGTTGGAAGCCCACCAGTTCCCACCAGTTCCATTAACCACCTGTGTGGCTTGGCGCAATACACTTCTGTCTTTAGGCCTGAGCTTACTCATCTATAAAATGAAAGGGTTAGGCTAATAACCTCTAAGGTCACTTCCCACTTGAAAATTCCAAGATTCTATGAGATTTAGCTGATAACTGAGAATTCTGGTCCTCAGGGACCAGTCTTCCCCAGGTCTCCCGTCATCATGTAAAGAAAGTCATTTTTCTCCATAAAAAGAGGAAGTTGGCTTTAGGTCTTCCAGGTCAGGCTGAGAATGGCAACTTTTGAACTCTGCCGAATAAGGATGAGGAGTATTGGAGGAGGGATATTTGGAAGTCAGTGGCCCTATGAAACCCATGAGTGGGTGTTACTTACTTTGTAAACTATAAAAATTCCATCAGAACAAAGGGCTTCAGTAAGGGTTATCATCGTCCCACTATTCATTCCCCCGTCTGATGTAGTGGGAATAGCATTTGACTGAGGGACAAATTGTGGAACATGAAAATAGTGGGATATTATAGCACCTTAAAAATAAATATAAAAAATATGGAGAATCTTAGGAAGATCTATATGAATGGATGCAAAGTAAAGAGAACAGAGACAGGAACATAAATATACATAATGACTGTAACTATCTAAGTGGAAGAAAAATAACACCAAAAATTAGAAACTAAATGCTGTGTAATTACAACAATCACTCTTGGCCCTGAAGAAGAAATGACACCTCCTTCCCTTCTTTGTAGAGGTGGGGACAATGGGAGTGGAATACTGCACACCGTCAGATGAAGTGATGGTTTTTCTTGAATTTTTTTTCTTTCTTTTTTACTCTTTGCTTTCTGAATAGAGGAGAGGAGAGGAGAGGGATATATCAGGAAATTAAAGTTTTTATAAAAGCAAGAGATTAATAGAAATTATTTTTTCAAACCCATGGGTAGGGACACTGTGGGAAGTAGACACTGTAGAAAGAACACTGGATTTGAACCTAAAAGACCACGGTTCTAATTCTGTTTCTGTCATTGTCCATGTGATATCAGGCAATACACTTAACCTCTTTAGGACTCAAATTCCTTGTCTGTACAATGAGGGTGTTAGATGACATGACCCCTAAAGTCCCATTCAGCCCTAATTCTAAGATCCTATGACCTTGGATTCTGGTCCTACTTTGTTGATAGCTGAGAGTATGACCATAAACAAGACCTCTGGCTTTCCAGTGCCTATTTTTTCATCTGCTAAATTCGGACAATAATTCCTGCTCTACTTGCTTTACAGGAAGGTTGTTAAGTTATAAATGAGATACTGGATGTCACAGAACTTTGGAAAGTAGAACCATAGACTTAGGGTTGGGATGGATCATGGGGGCCATAGTCTATCCCCTTCATTTCACAGATGGGGAAACCAAGGTCCAGAGAGGTCATGAAGTCAAAGGATCATAGACCTATGGCGTCTAGGTGTAGAAGGGACCCTTAAAGGTCAGCTAGCCCAAACCCCTCATTTTACAGATGAGAAAATTGAAGTCTAAGATCACAAAGGGATTAGGGCCAGAATCAGGCTATAAATGCAGGTCCTGACTCCAAAGCTAGGGCTCTTGCTCCAGTGTACCCTACTGCCATGCAGAAAGCTCTGCACAAAATTTGAGTTGTCTTTTTGACACTGCACCCGAGATATTCAGTCTGGTCTCTTGACTGCAGAGCTGAGCTTTTGGGATTTATTCTGGGTTCAAATGCTATTGTTGTTGTTTTCAGTTGTATTAGACTCTTTGTGACCCCATTTGGGGTTTTCTTGGCAAAGATGCTAGAGTGGTTTGCCATTTTCTTCTCCAGCTCATTTTATAGATGAGGAAACTGAGGCAAACAGGGTTAAGTGAATTGCCCAGGGTCACACAGCTAGTATGTGTCTGAGGCTGGATTTGAACTTGGGAAGCTAAGTCTTCCTGACTTCAGGCCTGGCCCTCAATCCAGTGCTCCACCTGGCTGCCCAACAAATGGTCCGGGCCTCTTATTAGATCTGCTACAAGAGTCTAGACTTCTGTCTGTCTAGCTGTGTCTGGGAAGCCTTCTAAAGTAGGCCCCATTGATCCATTTGAGTCTCATGAGAGGTGGCCGGTCCACATGGCTTTCAAGGCTACTTGCAATGTACTTCTAATTTACTCATTCTGTCTTGCACTATCCGTGATAGGACCAGTAGCATGTAAGCTCCTTGGGGTCGGGGATTACTCCATTTCTGTCTTCGTCGCCAGAGCCTAGGTCAATGCTTTGCACATACTGTAGTTCCCCCTCTCCCCTCTCTCAGCTCCATTTTATGTGTTGTCTTCTCCTTTTAGAATGTAAGCTCTTAGAGGGCAGGGACTGTTTCTTTTGACTTGTATTCCCAGCACAGTAACTGGCAAGCAGCAGGTGCCTAATAAATGCTCCATCTATCTGGCACTTAATACATGTTTGTTGAATTAGATTGAATTAAGAGGAGTTTCTTCTTGGAAAAAAAAAAGAGTTAAGTTCTTCCTCTATATGCATAGTCATTAGCAGTGCTGGGTCTAGAACCTCAGAGGCAGCCAATCAACAAACACATGTTAAGTACATGTCCATGTGCTGGGTAGACAGCAGCAGAGCTAGAGACCTCTGGGACAAGATTCCTAGACCCCACAACTCACCAATCCCATGCACCGAAACTTAATTTTATCTCACCTTCCTTCCTTTAATTTTTAGTTAATCCTTTTGATGTATTCTCGAACCTCTCTCCCACCTGGCCGTGGGTATGATGGCTGTGAAATATTGCCTAGACTGATCCTATCACTATGAATTATTCCAATGGGAAAGGAGGTTGCCTCCCTAGCAACCCAAAGTTTGCCTCCTCTCTAGGGGAGTTTAGTAATGCACCATAAGGTAGTGGTGTAGTAGTGATAGTACTATAAAATAGTCCAGGAAAACTCAGATCCTGGGGCATTGGGCTATGGATTATATAAGCTAGATATGGCTGTGTTGAGATACTGACCCAGGCTCAGGGAGCAGGAGCCGAGGGGTGGGGCTCTGAGGGGGCAAAAATGCTGAAAAGGAGCTTTCCCAAGGCTTGAGTTATGTGGGAGCTGACTGGGATGAGGGGTCTCTCGGTGGAGCTTTGATGGAGGGGGGAGGGGTGCTCTCCAAGGCTCTCCGTGGAAAAGAAATGAAGCTTTGGTTGTTTCTTTTCTTCAGATCTTCAGGCTTATCAAGAAAGAGAGCTAGGGCCTCTGTTTTTATACTTGAAAGCCTGCCAGCCTAGGAGCCCTTAAAAGCCAACAAAGAGTAAGGATCTGTGTTTCCAGCATAATAGCAACTGTCACTTATTTTTAGGCTAGGCAATGGAGTTAAGTGACTTGCCCAGGGTCATACAGCTAGTAAATGTCAAGTGTCTGACGTCAGATTTGAACTCTGGGCCTCCTGACTCTAGGGCTAGCGCCCTATCCACTGCACCACCTTGCTGCCCCAGTAAGTATCATTTATATAATAGATTAAGGTCTGCAAACTATGTGCTCCTCTATGCTCTGAAGTATATAGAGCTTCAAGGTTTGCAAAGTGTTTTGCTCACATTGTCTCGTTTTAGTCTTACAACAACCCTCTGAGCCAAGTACTCCAGGGATTATTATCCTCATGTTACAGATGAGGAAACAGAAGCTGAGGGGCTTGTCATGAGTCACATAGCTAACAATCCATCCACCATTTATGTTTATTAAAATCCATTAGCATTTATTAAAAGCCTATTATATACCAGGCTCGGTTCTAGGAGCTGGGCACACAAAGGCAATAGTGGAATAGTACCTGTCCTCAAGGAGCTTACATTCCATTAAGTAGGGAGGTAGGGTTTGACTTCAGTGCTTCCTGTCTCTAAGTCTCGCACTCTAGCCACCATGACATACTGCCTCTTGGGGACCTCTGTCCTGATTATTAGACAAGCAATTCAGAGGACCAGAGGATTTAGGGCAGGAAGGGACCTTGATTATTTATTCATGTTGTTTTATGGAAGGCAGGTGGGTGGCGTAGTGGATAAAGCTCTGGTCTTGGAGTCAGGAGGACCTGAGTTCAAATCTGGCCTCAGACACTTGACACTTACTAGCTGTGTGATGCTGGGCAAGTCATTTAACCCCAATTGCCTTATCAAAGAAAAGAAAACCTTAGATGGGGTCACAAAGATTTGGAAATGACTGGACAACATTTTATGGAAAAGAAAAATGAGGCCCCAAAAGATTAAATAACTATCTCAAAGTCACATGTGTAGTAAGTCAGACAATGCCCATTCCTTAAAGGGACAGGGACTGTTTTCCCCTTTCTTTGTATCTAGCACAATGCCTGGCATATAGTAAGTGCTTAATAAATGCTTATTGACTGACTGACTCAAATCCACATCCTCTTTAAACCCAATTTTGTCCTTCTTAATCCACTTATAGCAGGGCAGGTCCAATTTTTTTTTAACTGTGTGTCATGAGGTCAGAAATCCAAATGGATGAAGGCCACGTAACTTTTTATCATTATAGCAGCCAAGAGGCTGGGGTCCGAACTGGGGAGTCTCAGGTAGTCATCACAGGTACAGGCACTGCAGACAGCTATAACATGATCATCTCTAAAGTCCCTTCCAGCCCTAACGTTCTTAGATTTTAAGTGGAAGTCCAGGACTTCAAGTCGCCTGTGTTTAGCACACATCCTCAAGGTGACTAGTGCAGCGGACACGGGGCTCCAGGCTCCCAGCCTTAGAGAAGCCAGGCTGTGAGCAGACAACAACTGGGTAAACTGGATTGAGAAAATCCAGGAAAGCAGATCAGCCCATTCTATCAGTGGTTTGTCCAACACAGCATCCTTTGATTGCATCCTCATAACCCACCTGTGGCTGGGGACTTGTTCCTTTCTCCCGTGGAGGATTGGTGTCTGCAGAGCAGACAGCAGCCAGGATCCACCCATTAGAAGCAGGGACAAGAGCCCAGGTGTCTTGGATAATGGGCAGCAGGGAAGGGAGACTTTTCCCCCCATCTCTGACTTGTATCGGGGAGGCTGAGCTGGAGGAAGTCAGGGGCTAAAGACAGTGGTATTTGCTCTGCAGACAGTATTAGGGAAAAATCCCAACCAACCCAAGAGATATCAGAGACACAGAGGTGAAGAACATGCAGTTTCCTGAAAGCTTAAGAGAGAGGCAGAATCTTGTGTCCTGACAATTGTCAGGAAGCTTGGGCATCTGAGGAGGCTAACGAGGGCGAGGAGCTGCAGACTGTCTGGGGAAGGAGGGGCAAGAGTGAGTCACTGATGTATATGTCGGCTCATACCTCCCATTGGCAGCATCCTGGGGAGAGTCTAGGTAAGAACTCCCCCACCCCAAAGACTGAGCAGTGAGGACACACCATAAAGGCAACTGGTCCAGCAAACAAAAGCCAGGCTCGGCAAAGTCAGGCCACAGGCAAGAGGGGCCTGTAGACTGTACAACTGTGGCCGAGTGGGGGCTTTGGTTGGTTAGTATATCCAATAGCTCCCAGGTATGAGGTCAAAGGGTGACAAAGGGCTTTCCTTTTTCCTAACAGTTCTGTTGGAATGATGATGCAGAAACACAGAGGGAGAGCTGGAAGGCTCTTTATTTATTTTTGGTGCTTTGGCAGAGGTGACTTTGATTTCAGAAAGGTATCTCACAAATGTGGATCAGGTGGTTGGGTGGGCAGGATGATGGGACAGGGAGAAAGATTCACGACCAAGGGAAGACAAAGTCAATTACCGGATCAATATCCAATTCAATCCCACCAACGTCATCTATCACCTATTGTTTGTCAAGACTAAAATGAAACAAGGAACTTACTTTCAGCCTGGAAAGTGGTATCTAGTAGTGATATGCCCAAAGTATCCTCCACACTGTTCTGCTGTATTAGTGACTTAGATGAAGAAGAAGAATGAGCTTTAATATTACCAAGGGTACAGATCACACAAAACTGGGGTGATAGCTTATGATATATTCTGTTGGCTGAATAAGACAGTAATAAGATGGAATTGAAAAACTATCTTCTCATTTTCCAGATGAGGAAACTGAGGCCCAGAGAGGTGATAGTTTATGCTAGGTTCCTGATGTCTGTGCTTTCTCTGACATCTGGGGCCTCTGTAACTATGGGCAGGGGCATGAAAAAAAGTGGAAACAAAGCCACTGCCAAATGAGGCTTTTGTGGACAAGCTGGAGGTGGTGATAACCCAAGTCTGAAAAGGCTGGGAAAAGCTTGTCCTCCCTACTTCCTGCTGCAGAAGCTGTATGGTGATGGAGCAGACAATTTGGGGATGTCCCAGGGGCTCTGGCTGAGCCCCATGTTTAGTATGTACACTTTGGGACCTCACAAGAACGATTAAGAATCAGAGTTGTATACTTTCTTCCCCTCCTCTGCAGAGGAGGGAGGTCCATGTGGAACATAGCATAATGTCAGGTTTGGGATATATTGATTGATTTTGCTGAATTCTACCCTCCTTCTTCTTCCTCTTTTTCTTTTTAAAATTCTTTGTTATAATGTGTAATTGGGGGAAAATATTTTTTTTAAAAAGAAAAGAAAGAAGGCTCAAAATTAATAAAAATTTCTTTGTTATAAGAGAAGGCTCTCTGGGAAGCGGGGAAGGGAAAGGAAACTGGGGAAAATCTAAGCAATGTGAAAATAAAAGACATCAATAAAAATCTCTTTAAAAAGCAATTTGAAAAGTGAGGTCTCTGCATCTGAAAGGTTCTGCTGTTTTCTCCCCAAGGCTGAAATGGACAATTTAACTTTCTTGGCATCTGTTCAATACCCTGGAATCATTTCCTAATGACCTCTCTTAACACGGGATTTCTCCTGTGTTGTTTTCCGGACCAATTTATTGGTTAGAAGCCTCACACTTGAACTGTCATCTTACTTCCCCAGAGGGAACATTATGGTAGGTCTCTCTAAAACCAGGGAAGAGGAGAGTTACAAAGCTGAGCCCTCCAGTCAACATTTCAGAAAGAGTTCCCTTTACCCCCTATGGCTATTTAGACTTGAAATCTAAGGCAGGAAACTTAATCCCTCACCTCCAACAATTCAAACTCTAATGCCCATCTTTAGGAATGGCGACAAGGGTATCTGTTAGAAGGGTGTCACCAGGGTACAATGGTCTGATGCTTCCTTTCCAGGTGAGTTGTTTTGCCAACATTATCAGACTGTCTATATCAGTGATGTCAAACATTATTGTTATGGCAGCTAAAGAAAGAGCACTGGGCCTGGAGTCGGGAAGACCTGAATTCAAATCCAGCCCCAGACACTTCCTAGCTGTGTGATCCTGGGCAAGTCACTTAACCTCTGTTTGCCTCACTTTTCTTAATTGTAAAATGGGATAATAATAGCACTTAGCTCTCAGGGTTGTTGTGCAGATTAAATGAGTTAATATGTGTACAGCACTTAGCACATAGTAGGTGCTTAATAAATTTGTTTCCTTTCTTAGTATTATATATTATATTTATCATATATTATTATTCTTATTATAAATAGGAAGCCACTGGAGTTTTTTTTTTTAATTTTTATTTTTTTATCTTAACTTCTAGGATAAACCTCTCTCTGTGTGGGCATTTAAAGCTCTTGGCCCCTTCCCATATTTCCATTCTTCATACATAGACTCCCCTCCTCACACTCTATGGTCCCAGCCACCTGCCTCCATCTTCTGACTTCATGCCTTGGCACTGGCTGTCCCCTGGGCTGGAATGCTCTGCCCACCTCACTTCTGAGCCGCAGTTTCTTTGGCTTCCTTTGAGATTCAGCTCAAACCGCACTTTCTGCTGGAGACCTGGGACCAGGCCCTGAAGCTAAAAGTTCTCCCCCCTTCTAAGATCACCTTCCATCTACTCTATATTTATCATAGACAATTAAGTATATGTCATTTCCCCCATTAGAAACAGTCATTAATAAGGCCTTGGTGAGCTTCTTGATGGCACAGATTGTTTCTGATTTTTTTTAATCAACCCCATTCCCTTACCACAGTGATGGGCACATTGTTTTTGTTGTTCAGTCATTTTTCAGTTGTGTTCAATTCATTGTGACCCTTTTTGGGGTTTTCTTGGCAAGGTTATGGAAGTGGTTTGCTATTTCCTTCTCCAGCTCATTTTACAGCTGAGAAAACTGAGGCAAACAGGGTTAAGTGACTTGCCCAGGGCCACACAGCTAGTGTTTGAGGCACTTATGTCTTCCTGACTCTAGGCCCAGTGCTCTATCTTGGCTGTCCTGGACCCTAAGTTAAGAATCCTCAATAAGGTTTTTATGCATGGATTATCTAGTTGAATTATTGGCTCTGCTTTATCCCCTGGGGGGGAAGGAAAGAGAAAGAGGAGGGGAGGAGGAGGGGGAGAGGAAGAAAGGGAGAGAAAGAGAGGGAGAGAGAGAAAGAGAGAGAGGAAGAGGGGAAGAGAGAGAGAAAGGGAGAGGGGGAGAGAGGAGACACAGAGACAGCGACAGAGAGACAGAGAAGACACACAGAGAGAGACAGAGACAGAGACACAAAGACAGAGAGACAGAACAGGGAAAGAGTGCTATCTAGAGGGAGACAGAGGAGAGAGAGGCAGGAGAGACCCTATTTCACATCAGAGGTTAGGGTAGAAGTCACCCTTCCTCAGTCTCTTGACCATGACCTTGTAGGGTTTAAAGATCACCAACTTGGTTGCAGGATGCCCCAACTACTACACCCCCAAAAAAGAGCCTCACTCAGATAGAACGCGCTACCTCCCAATGCTGAGTGGCTGCCCCTCCTGAGGATGATGGACAACTCTGGCATCTTGGTTTCTGGGGCCCTTTTTCTTTCTACTAACCCTATGGAATTAGGGTCCCTGCTAAGGGAAAGGCGCTTTTGCAAGCCTGGGGCATTGTTCAGGAGAGAATGCGCTCTTGCCACTAGTATCCTTCACACACACACACACACACACACACACACACACACACACACACACACACACAGAAATAATGAAATTGGGACCAAACACAAGTGTTTCTCTTCTCCTTCCAGATGGTGCCCCCTGCTTACATCCACCCCCCCCCCCTCCCCAAGCTCTGTCTTTTTTGCTTGGCTCAGACAAGCTTGTTCATCCTTCACTCTGACTGCCTGATTTAAGCCTTCCTTTCCCAGGTCAAGCAGAGGCTGGTGAGGGGGAAGGGATGAATGAAGGTGACACTTTGACGGCTTGCCCCCACTTTCCCCCCTGCTTTCCATGGTCAAAAGCCAACTCCTCTCTCTTCCCTGCACCTCCCCGACCCCGGGGTCTTTTCATCCTCTTCCCAGCAACAGGGGGGCAGAGGGCGGTTGTCCCCTCCCTCGTTTGGCGCGGGCTGGGAGGAAAGGCAGCCCACAGTGACCTGTGAGACCTGCTCGGGTTTCAGCTGCCATCTCAAAGGCCAAGTTTGGTCTGGTCTGGCTAAATGGATAGGGACTGCCCAGGTGCCCAGAGCCCTGGAGGATTCCCTTAACTCTCTTGTGGAGACGACCTTAGCAAGGGGTGATGGAAAACCCTTAGGGCCTTTATGGAACAAAAGAAGAAGGCGTGGGGTGGGGTGCTGAAATCAAAGGAAAATATGCAGGATTGAAATGTAAGATGGGAGGACTTTCCAGGGCAGGTTGAGGAGTGTACATTAGAATTTCAAGTTGGAAGGGACCTTAGAGATCTCCTGGTCCAAGCCCCTCATTTTAGAGATGAGGAAACTGAGGCCCAGAAGAAGCAGCTGATTTACCCAAGATTTCACAAATCCAGGAAGTATCTGAAGCCAGATTTGACCTAGAGATATAGTACTTTCTGGCTCCAGTTCCAGCGTTTTATCCCCTATGCCACCTAGCTCCTCTAAAATTACATGCCTGTAATAAAGGAGTGGTGGAACTTTTATTCTGTGAAAATCCAAAAAAACATTATTAGTGACTTAAGTATACATCTTAACTGAAGGTAGGCGCCCCAGGAGGCATCTACTTGTAGGAAATCTGAAATTAATTAATGATTGTCCTCCCCATCCCTGCCCAGATTTAGAGAAATGTTCTTTCCATTTTCCACATCATTTATTTGAAATACAGCCACACTCATTATTTTTTTTTTCCTGAGCTTCAAAGGGAATTTGAAAGGTCATTTCCATTTTCTAATGAAATATTTGCCTATTTCCTGAAGGGTGACCAGTGGGAAGAATTCTGGTCACCTCTCCTATTGCTCAAGTCTTTAGGATATATTCCTTACTAGAGATATAGTACTTTCCTTTCAGGTCTACCAATTCCTCCAAACAACTAAAATTTAAAACAAAACAAAAAAAAGGTTTATTTATTTATTTAGCTAGAGTGGAAGTTACATGGTTCAGCAACTCACTATTGGAAACATCAGGATTCCTGCAAACTTCTTAAAAAAGAAAAAAAGAGAAGCGTATTCAAATATATAAGCAGTAATTCTGTTCTCGATTTTATAATGTCCTATAGATGTTTAACTAGAAGTAATGTAAAGGGAACAGGAGGATTTTAATTTTTTTTCATATGTTATAAGCAGGGTTGTGTTGGACCCAGCTCAGACCGGTTTGCCAAGAGCCAGTTGTTAAATGTTCAGAGTGAGCTTTTACAACTCAGAAACTGACAAACACTACAAATTAGGGCTTGATTTATTTATTTACTGTTGATTGTCTAGACTTAAGAAAGTGATGGAGAAAATGTGAATGATGCACACTAAACTTGGAAGTGTGTTTCATGCACATTTCACACCCTCTCCCCCCCAAAAGCTGGTTGGTAAACATTTACCAACACACCCTTGCTGCACCAATGTGTTGATAAACTCACAGCAATTTGAATTTGGCAAGAGAGACCACATGTGGGTAGGTGTGGTACCTTTCTTAAAAGTCTTAAAGAATCACAGCACATAAAATTAGCATCCTCTAGCCCTAAACTCAGTCTCAGGGCTCTCCTCTGTCCAGTGGAGGAGGTAGCTTACTGAGTGAAGCAAAATTAAGAATATTTGTGGTCAAGAAAAAGGACACTTTTCTTCTGGATAAAACTAAGTGAAATTCCTTCAGAAAATGACAAATCTCTCCTCAACTGTTTGGTGTGTAGTAGTAGAAAAAGCAATGACCTAGGAATTGGGAGACCTGAGTTCGAGTCCTGACTTAGCTATAATCGATCAATCATTTAATTAAGAGATATTTATAGAAGTGCCCGTTATATGTCAGGCACTGTGGTAGGAGCTGGGGATATGAACAAAAATGAAGCAGTCTGTTCTCTCCAGGGAAGCAATATGTACATAGAGAAACAAATCCAAGATCTATAAGGATAGGGACTAGACCTGGAATTTCACTAGTATATGGAATTCCTGGATGAGGAAATTCCTACTGTCCATACAGGCGGACACTTTCTCTCTAACTTATATTCTTTAAAACTGCCTAGAATGGTTAAATGGCTTAGCTAGGGTCACACAGCCAGCTAAATATTGGAGGTAAGATTTGAACCCAAGTCTCCTGGATTCTGAAACTGGCTTTCTATACTTAATGTACACTGCTTCTCTAAGATATAATATATATATATATAATATATATATATGGAAAATATATTTTGTTATAATATATAACTATATAATATCTTTATAGAAATATAAGTAAAAAGAAATACTATATTTTAAATAAAATGTAAGGAAAAATAAGGAACTAGAAATATATTCTTTTAGGGGGAAGGCATTTATTGGTTAGGGGTATTAGGAAAGTCTTCATGTGGAAGGTGGGGCATGAGCTGAATTCTGAGGAAAATTTTAGATGTAGAAGTGAGGAAGGAATGCATTCCAGATATAGGGGAAGAGTCTGCAAAAGAACCAAAAAACCGCAGATGGGATATTGTGTGGACTAGCAAGAAGACCAGTTTGGCTGGACTTAGGCACTAGGGGGCGCCATACTGCACAGAGCGCTGGGTCTACAGTCACGGAAACCTGAGTTCAAAGCTGATGTCAGACGCCTACTAGTTGTGTGACCCTGGGCAAGTCACTTAACCTTTATTTGCCTCAGTTTCCTCAATTGTAAAATGGGGATGATAATAGCATCTACCTCGTAGGGTTGTTGTCAGGATCAAATGGATATATATATATACATATTTTTTTAAAGATAATATTTGTAAGAAGAGCTTAGCATAGCACCTGGCACACAGTAGGCTCTCAATAAATTCTTGTTTCTCTCTTTCCCTATTCCCACTATAGAATGTGTTTAGAGGAATAATGTGTAATAAGTCCGGGAAGGTAACTAAATTGCTTTGGGACCTGGAGCAGGTCTCAGTGCCCTGAGCTATAAAGTGAAAGATATGGGATTAGGTGATCTCTATGGGCCCAGATCAAAAATTATTTGCTTTTTTAATTCCACAATCATTTAGCTTTCCTGTAGCTCAGTTTCCACATTGTTGATTCTCACAGCCTGGGTCAAATCCTGGCCTTTGACATTGGTGCTTATGTTGACTTGAGACCAAACTAGAAAATCCTGAAGCATGGTTCTCCTTTATAAAAAAGATAATGTAGAGAAGAGATCAGGGCTTGCATTCATCCGTTCCAGAAGGAAGATTAACATTCCCATTTGCACATCTGTCTAGATAATTCCATGATCTGGGAAGAATTAGAGCATATCAGTGTGCCCAGACCCCATTTCCTTTTATTGCCTCCATTTACATATATCCATATGCCAACAGCAGGGGCTCTGGTTTTCTAGGAATGACGACTGATCAAATTATTTCTTGTTTCACCTTTATCGTACTTTACTTGTAATTGCTTCCTCGGCACTGGGCCAGTTAGCACATTCAAGTGTGGCCAAAACTAGGGGTTTGACATTGGTCCAGACTGGTGAGGTTAGCACTGGATAAAAGCATTATCCCATGGCTATACACAGCAGTCCTAGGTAGAGCAGCTACCTGGTAAATGTGTGCTCTTGGAGATGGTAGCGTAGGGAGGAAACCAGGCTAGAGAGTGGGGATGGTTGGGTGCAATTCATCCTTATTGCTGGAGTCAACTCCAAGTATAGCCTCACCTATATATAGAAGAGGCAGAAATTAGATTAAGGTAAAAAAAAAATCGAAGAGCTCTATTTATTTGTCCTGTGAAAAGGGAGACTGTCCCCAGGTTTGCTG
This sequence comes from Vombatus ursinus, assembly GCF_900497805.2. NCBI lineage: Eukaryota > Metazoa > Chordata > Mammalia > Diprotodontia > Vombatidae > Vombatus > Vombatus ursinus. The sequence goes on from NW_020954551.1 coordinate 44,026,720, forward strand.
GAGGGCAGCCACGTCTCAGAATAGTTTTCGTAGCAGATAAAGCATGAAAACAGGAAATCATTATCCAAACACTAGGAAGTTGGCTCAGCGAGGAAACGTTTGCTCCCTCTGAAAAGTCTCCCTCTGAAAAGATCCCCTAAAAGATCTCTACAGCATTATTATTCTTTGCTCTTGTTTCTTTTCATCTTCTGGTCAAAGGAGAAGACTGTATGGGTACCACAAGAGCAGGAAATAAACGAAGGAAATCAGCTCTTCAAATACTCTAGACTCGAAAATAGACAAATCATATTTGGAATCACAACACTACAGAGTTTGAAGGGATGTTAAGGACCATCTAGTTTCATTTCTTTATTTTACGGAAGAGGAAACTGAAAACCCAGGGAGAGGGAGTCTTACATGTTCAGGGAGGCAGGAGACTTGGGTTAAAATTCTAATTTTGCCACTTATTAGCTATATGGCCTTAGACAATTCATGCTACTTCTCTAGACCTGGGTTGCCTCCTCTATAAAATGGGCAGGTTGAGCTAAATGATCTCTATGGTTCTCCCACCCCAACCCCTAAATTGTAAAGTTTTATGATTTTAAGGGCATAGCCAGGATTCCTGGTTTCCAGTTCTGGGCTTCTTCTCCTAAGTAATACTGTCTCTAGCTTGCATACCTCATGTGAAAACAGAAATTATGAAGTCATCACATAAAAAAAAGTGCCAATGATTACTGAGTTGGAAGTTACCTTTGACATCACCTACCACGACTCCCTCATTTTACAGATGACCAAACTGATGCCCAGAGGGGAAATTAGCTTGCCTGAAGACACACAGCTAGTTCAAGGGGGAGCTCCAACTTGAACCCAGGTTTACTGACCCCCAAGGGCAGTATTCTTCCCACTAAGCCATGACTTCCCTTCAGATTTTCACTCTGTTCTTTCTGTTTTCTCTGCATAGTTGTGGTGGCCTCAGGATGGCTAGTGGTTAACAGTCTTGCTTCCAGAAGGCATATGGGAGAGAGGTAGCTAAGTGCTTAGGAGAGCATTGGGCCCATAGACTTGAGGTTGCCCTCTGATGGAGTAGGGCTGGGTCAGCTAGGTGGTAGAGGTGACATTCTCTTTAAGTGACTGTTAGTGCTATGGCACCAGAGACTTCTCAAAAGAGATGCTGCTCATTGCATTGAATCAGAATCCTGGCAAACATTCACCAACCAATGTTCACATGTACGTCATCACCTAGGAAGGACTGGATTTGGCTTTGGAAGAAGAGTCCTTAGCTCATTTGTAGGAGGGAAGAGAGTGGATACACCCTCCCTTCTTGGGCTTGTCTACACTATTCACTTTAGCACCTGGCAAGGCAACAAGCATCTATTAAGCACTTACTATGTGCCAGGCATTGTGCTAAGTGCTGGGCATACAAATAAAAGCAGAAAGACAGTCCCTGCCCTAAAGGAGCTTACATTCTAATGGGGGAGACAACATACAAAAGAGGCCTAGGGAGTGGGGGAGGGAGAAAGTACCCTTGGGGGGATGGTGGCAAAGCCTTAAAAGTTGGGAAGGGAATGAAGCAAGGACATCTGGGCCTGCCCTCAAAATGGAGGCCCTGGGTGGAACTCACCACATTAAGAAGGGGAAGGGAGAGACTGAGGGATATTACAAGGCGGGAAAGTCCCAGGCACTTAGTGGGGTTCTAGGGTCAAAGGGCAGCTGAGGCATGGTGGCAATATTCTGGAGGCCACATGCAAAGCCAGGAGAGCTGTGAAGCATGGATCACCCAGGCCCATCTTTAAAATGGAGGCACTGGATGGACCTCACCAAGGGAAGAAGGGAGTTAGAAAGGTGGAGGCAGGCTCCAGGTTCTTTATGTGTGGACAGTAAGGATAGTTCATCTCCCCAATTAAACTTGAATGTACTGGAAAAAAAAGGACCACGCGCTACACTTTTTGTGTTTCACGCTCATTCCAGATAGTATAGTACCATCCCTGAAGGTCCTCATTTTGGATAATGATAATTAACATTTATATATGCACAGACAGGTGGTGCAGTGGCTAGAGCACCAGTCCTGGAGTTAGGAAAACTCATCTTCCTGAGTTCAAATTCAGCCTCAGACACTTACTAGCTGTGTGATCCTGGGCTAGTCACTTAACCCTATTTGCCTCAGTTTCCTTATCTGTAAAATGAGTTGGAGAAGGAAATGGCAAATCACTCTAGTATCTCTGCCCAGAAAACCCCAAATAGGACCATGAAGAGTCAGACACAACTGAAATGACTTTGTATAGAATTTTAAAGTATATAATAAAGTGTATATTAAATATGTATATATATATATAAAGTGTATATTGTATCTATTACCTTGTTTGAGCCTCACAACAATCTTATGAAGTAGATACTATAGGGATTATACCTATTATACAGATAAGGAAAATTTGAACCCAGGTCTCTTAAGGTCCCAAGTTCCTCATTCTCTCCATTATTCTGCCTCTCAGTAAATAAATTATTGAATATATTTTAGTCACTGTTTCTTTAAGGAAGATCCCCTTCTGTACCCTCAAAGGGCTGTTCTCTGCCTCCTGAAGTCTGCTGATTAATTAGACATCTAGGTGCATAGTGAATAGAGTGCTGGGCTTGGAGAGAGAAAGACTTGAGTTCAAAATCACTTCAAACACTTACTAGCTGTGTGACCCAAGGCAAGTCACTTAACTTTTCTGCCTCTGTGTCTTCAACTGTAAAATAGGGATAATAACAGTACCTACCTTGCAGGGTTATAGCGAGGATCAAATGAGATAATATTTGTAAAGCACTTAATGTGGCACTCTATAAATGCTTATCCCTCTTCCCAGCTCACTGGTCCCAACCCGAATGCTTTTCTCTGGTGGAGAACAAGGCAAGAATTGCTGTAAGCTTATACATATCAGCAGTGGCCTTCTGCCTTCGGCCAGCTTCCTTATCTCCCCACGTGCCCACCAAATGCTAAGTCACTCTTCAGATCAATTCAACGGATGCTTATTACATGCCAACTAAATACAAGCACAGGGGATACAAAAGCCTGGAAGTCTGTTGAACTGAGGTTGGAATTCTCACATCCCCTACTTAAAAGCTACATGACTGTGGGCAAGTCATCTAATCTCTCTGAGCCTCAGTTTTCCTTATCTTTAAAATGGGGGATGATCACATCTGTATTATGTAGGCCACAGGGTTGCTGCGATGATCAAGAGAAATAATGGATATAGGATGCCTTGCAAACTTCAAAGCGATATGCAAACATTTACTATCATCACGTGCAATCTTGACCACAATTGTGTAAGAAACATGATATAGGTATTATCTTTTTATTTCACAGAAAAGGAAACTAAGGCCTAGTGAGTAGTGGTGAGTTGCCTGAAGTCACAGGCAACTGCTTTTTGTACTTTGTATAATCAGTCAGTATCCTGGTCTTCTGATTTTGCTTTCTTTCCTTTGCATTAGTTCATATAACTGCTTCCATATGTCTATCTTCCTTATATCTGTCATTCATAGTTAAATTGGAGTATTACATTGCATTTTTAAGGGTAGTTTTGATTGAGAAAATCAGTGAAATCATCCTTCCCCATTTGAAGTGATAAAGTGCCCTGATACATTAAGGATTTGAGAGCAAACCTTAACCAATCAATTATAGGCTTTAAGCTCAGTGGGAAAAGTCTTTGAATGAAATGGAGGGGAATTGAGTGGGAATGAGTTTGGATGTGCTGAAGAAATGTGGTCATGCCCTAGAAATCATCTACAAAATGCTCTGCAGAGATAGTTGAGAATCAGAGTAATTCCAGAGATGAGAGCAGAAGCAGTTCCAGGAAAATCTCTGAGGAGGAAGAAGCTTTAGCTTTGACCTCAGCCTAAATCTCCTTCCCCAGCCTCTCTTTGGCTCAAGGAAGACCTCAGAAGGTGTGGAGTATTGGGATTTCCCATCAGTATCCTAGCCTCATTCACTAATAGAGTATCAGCAGGATATAGTTCAGGAAAGCAGATTCACCATGGCCCCACGAAGATCCAGCAAAGAAGTTAAACTATGCCTGGGGGAATTTCTTGAGCACTATATGAAGGGGAGAAAAAGGACTTATGTCCTTAAGTCCATCTTTCCCTGGATTCTGTATGTACTGGTGGAAGAGTGTGTCATAGACTTGGGGGTGTGTGTGTATGATGTTTTGTACCAACTCTTCTCACTATATCACCTTAGTAAATAACCCCTTTTTAAAAGCAACTAAATTGATCATCAAATGACAGTTGTGTTGGGAAGCACACTGGTGGGGGCTCATGAGCTGTAGCACTAGAAAAGGCCCCTCCCAATCCCTCAAGGGTACCCCTAGAGACCAGAAGGGACATAATAGCCACCAATCCAGCCCATCAGTGTGAGTGTGACTTGGAGAAGTAGCTCCAGGGCATATGTTACACATTGATATAGACAAGTTTCTGAGGTTTCTTGCAGCTCTGAAATTATATATTTTTCTTCTTAGTTATTATAACTTTTGTTTTTACATCACCTTCATTTCTCATATAACTCTCCACCCTCCCCTCCACAGAATTGTCCCTTGTAACAAAGGATAAAAAAAGGAGGGGAACAGCTAATTAGGAAAACTCATCAACTAAGTCTGGTAGCATACCTAATATTCTACACCATTAATCACCTTGGAAAGAAGAGGAGATACGTTTTTTCCTCTCTTCAGGACTAAATTTGATTATAATTACACAGTGTTCAACAACTTTCCATATTTGTTTATTCATTTAAAAAAAATTCTATTATAGTGTCAGTCTGGCTCCAATCTCTCACAACACTTTTTTTGTCTATTCTAAATTCCTGCCAACTGGATTGTTGTCCATTTCTCATTCTCATCCTGTCCTCTCTCATTCTGTGTCTTTGCTCCCACTGTCCTGATGTCCCCCAAATGTCTCCTCCCCCCTCTCCATTTCTGTGAGTCCTTCATGTCCTTCACAGTCCAGCCCCGGCACCACTTAATCCAGGAAGCCTTACCCAACTGAGGGCAGGCACCATTTCCTTTTTGTATCTCCAACATTCTCCACAATACCTGGCATATAGTCAATGCTGAATAAATGCTTGTTAAGCATATGTCTTTTCTTTTTCATTTCAATCAACAAATACTTATTAAGCACCTATATGTGCCAGGTGCTAGGGATACAAGACAAAGAATAAAACAATATGTTCTCAAAATGAGCTTATACTCTCATGAGTGAGGCATGAGAAATATGCAAATAAGTTTATACGCAATATATACAAATAAATTTGATATTAATCATAATATAACAAAATAGATTAATTAATAATGTAAAAATAAATGTATAGATATCTGTATATACATGTGTATACATACATTAAATATGTATATATACATATATATACCTACACTTATAAACTTTCATATGTATAAACACATATGTATCTGTATATACAAACACAGACAGATAGAAAGATAGATAAATAGACAGATAGATGGATGGATAGTTAGACAGATGGATGGATGGAAGGATGGAGGGGTGGATGGATGAATGGATAGATGGATGGATGGATAGATGGATAGATAGATGGAGAGATGAATAGATGGATGGATAAATGGATGGATGGGTGGATACATAGATCAATAGATTCTATTGGAAGCTCCTTGAGGCCAGGGGCCATGTTTTTACCTTTCTTTTTATCTCTAACACTTAGCACAGTGCCTGGCACATAGTAAGCACCTAACAAATGCTTGTTGAGTTGCTGACTGTATCTGAAGTAGTTGCCTCCCAGGACAAGCCCTGATAACAATGACCAGAGGTTTTAATAAGACTTCAGGGTTGGGTAGACACTTCACATGCACGCTCACAACAAGCCTCTGAAGTAGGTACTTGCCTGAAACAAGCCTTTCTCTCCTATTACACTGGAGAACAGTGTTGTAAGTCATACCTATCTCTGTGTTCCTTGCACCCAGCCCTGTCCCTTGTACAAAGTGGGCCCTCGGTCAATGTCCGCCATTGATCCTGCCAGCAGGCCTGCCCTGCCAGTTTATCCCCAGACTGTACCTGTAATACTGTAGCTCTAATTCCAGCTGCTGGACGCACATCTGTAGATGCAGTACTTGGGTGGCTTGGGCTTCTAGCTCTCTCACTTTCCCCAGGCCGCTCAGCACTGCCTGCCTGGCCTCCTCCACTTTCTTCCTCATTTCTGCCTGCTCCTTCTTGAGGTGGCGGTTGCAGTCCTCAGAGGCCACCAGGGCCTCCTGGCACTGCCTCAACTCCTTGGCCAATTCCTGATTCACTTGAATTGCCTCTTCGATCTGACCGTCCCTGGAGCTCCGGATCAGCTCCACTTCCTTTAGCATGCTCTGTAGGTCTTTGGTGGGCTGGGGGGTCCCATGGCCTGATAGCATCCTGGGCCCAGGAAAGCAGCTGCCATCTTGCTTGTGACTGGCGTGGCTCTTCCAGAGTCCCACCTGCCAGGGGCGAGATAGGAAGACAAAAAAGCTTCTGTTTCATGTTGGAGTTTTAACACTTTCTCTCACCCTTCTACTCCATTTTCAGCCAGTGGTATTTACAGCCTCTCACTTCATAAAATTTAACATCCATCTAGCACTTTCCAATGGACAATGTCTCTTTATATATATTATTCCATTTGATCCTTCCAACAACCCTATGAGATTCATCTTGTCCAAACATCTCATTTTACAAATGAGGTTAAGTGACTTGCCCAAAGGTAATGGCAGAACTGGGATTTGAACCCAGCTCCTCCAAACCCAACACTCTTTCTATTTCCACTACAGTGCGTTGACTTTCCAGGAAGTGGATCATCCTGTGATTTTACAGATGAGGAAATAGAGGCCCAACATGGATCAGTAACTGACCCAAGTTCCTAGAGCAAATAAGTAACGGTGCTAGGACTTTAGACCAGCTTTTCTGACTTCCAGGCCAGTTCTCCTTCCTCGGCTAAGTTCCTGGTCAGTTGGCTAAGTGCTCTGTCCAGGTGCTAGGGCATCTGCTTGATTCAGAACAAACACACAGATTGACTTCTTGGATAGCTGCTTTGACTGAACCTGAGAGAAGTGACTGAACCATCAGATGAAGGCATTTTGTCCACAAGAAGTGAAGATAGCAAGAGAACTGACCATTTTTGTTGTTGTTACAACACACAGCACAAAAACATGCCTTATCGAATAGCTTTTCTTTTTTTCTCTTTGCATTTTTTTTTTTTTTTAGGCAATTGGGGTTAAGTGACTTGCCCAGGGTCACACAGCTAGTACGTGTCAAGTGTTTGGTTTGAGGCCGGATTTGAACTCAGGTCCTCCTGACTTCAGGGCCGGTGCTCTACCCACTGCACCACCTAGCTGCCCCTCAAATAGTTCTTTATGGCAAATTCAGTTTGGCTGAGGAGACAGAGACCCTGGGGCACTATAGAGCCTCTCTATTGTAGAGACTGGGAGAGGAGGGGGAGCGTGGGTCTGGGATGTAGTTTACCTGAGGTAGGATAGCTAGGGGAGAAAGTGTTTTATTTGGTCGTTTCCTATTTTAACTAATTATTCTTACTAACAAAGTACAAAACTCAGTTATTTCCACCTTGACTGCAAGCATAAACTGCAACACAATCCCATTGTCCTGGGACAAAGCTTGGTCACCTTGCTTAGTTAAGGTAGTATCTCTTCATTCTCTGAAGGGATATATTGTTGCACTCAAAAGACTGCATAAGAACTAAATTCATTTTCTTCTTTCTTGGAAACAAGCTTTCATGCCACCTCCTAGCATCTCTTCAATATGCTGAGTATACACCAGCTGTCCCCTTCATCTCCCCTGAACTGCACCTGCACGCTCGATCTCTGTTTCTTTGGCTCTGATTGGTGAACTTTTGGCTTGTCTTCTTGCCTGGAGCCAGCCTCCACACCACTTCCCAGTCATCTCTATTTTAGGTATAGTATATGGGTATAGGTATACTTTTGTACCTTCCCTCCCTTCAAACTTCCCTTTATTGTGTTTTCTTCCTCCATTAGAATGTAAGCCCTTTGAGGGCAGAGATTGTCTTACTTGCATGTATTTGTACCCCCAACACTTCCTGGAACATAGTAAGTACTTAATAACTGTTTTATGTGCCTTCCTTCCTTCCCTCTTTCCTTCCTTCCTTCCCTCCTTCCTTCTTTCCTTTCTTTCTTCTTTCTTTCCTTCCTTTTTCCTTCTTATCTTTCTCTTTCACCCTAGTTTGTGACCTCACTTTCCTTTGGGCCCAAAAGATGTTTGGTCCCATCCTTAAGGTCGGGGTCTATTTCTCAGACCTCAACCTTCCTGACCTCTACACCTTGGACACTCTTTCCTCCCTCTGCATTTGTGACACTGTTCTCCTCTGGCTCTCCTCCTACCTCTCTGACTATTTCTGACTCTCCTTTGCTAGATACTTATCTATGTCCTATTCCTTAGCTGTGGGTATCCTCTAAGACTGTCCAGGGACACCTTGTCTTCTCCCTCTATACTTCCTCTTTCTTGGCCTTTTCATCAACTCTGAGAGGTTCCATTATAATCTCTGTGCAGATGACCTTGAAATCTATATATACTTGCTCTCCTAGTTCTGACCCTCATCATCTCTTACTTGGATTACTGTAAGGAGTAAGTAGGAGGCACAGCCTTCTCCTGAGAGAGGAAGTAGAGAGGGTGATGGAGGGAACTCAAGGAGAGAAGAGGAGGCTTGGGACTGAGTCTGGAATGGTGGCTTCTGAGCAGGTCACCCTGCTTCCAGGGAGTTGGTCTCCCTTCTCCACACAGGAGGCAAAATAATCTTCCTACCACACAGGTCTGGTTATGTCACTCCTCTAATAAAACATTTCCAGTGGTGGCTTCCTATTGCCTTCAGAATAAAATACAAACTCCTTGCCCTGGTATTTAAAGTATTCACAATCAGGCTCTGTTTAGTTGTGTTCAACTCTGTGACCCCATTTGAGGTTTTCTTGGCAGAGATACTGGAGTGGTTTGCCATTTCCTTCTCCAGCTCATTTTACAGATGAGGAAACTGAAGCAAACAGTGACTTGCCCAGGGTCACACAGCTAGTAAGTTTCTCAGACCAGATTTCAACTCAAGAAGGAGTCTTCCTGGCTCTAGTCACAGGTTCTCTGTGCACTATGGTGCCACCTAGCTGCCCATAGGCTCTAGCCCTACCTTCTAGATTTATTTCATACTACTCACGTTCATGCACCATGTTTCAGTCAAACTTCCCTACCTGGTATTCTCTGGAACTCAGAATTCCATCTTCTACCTCCCATCTCAGTTCCTTTGCACGGGCCACCCTCTAGGATTAGAATGGACTTTCTCCAAGACTCAGCTCTGGATGCCTTTTCTGAGCCCCCTAGGTGTTAGGGCTCTCTCCTTCCCCCCAAATCTCTTTTCATTGTCATATAATATAACTGCAGGATGTAACCTCCACGAAAGTAGGGGCCGCTCTGTGTTTCCTGCCTTCAGCAACTAGCTCAATGCCATGAACACATCAGGCACTTAGCAAGCATTAATTAAATTATTGAATTCTAGCCAGCCTTTTTGTAGTAATATCCTACCGCTGTCTGATTATGAGATGCCTCTCCCCATTCTGTACCATGAATGAATGAACTAATGGGAAAGCATTTATTAAGTGTTTATTATATGCTGGAGACTATTATAAACATAAAAAAATGGTGTGCTGTATATACTTATTTTTAAAATTAAAAAATAATTCAGAATTATTTTGCTTAGAAATATCATACTCATTCTCACACACCCCCTCCCTTTTCTTGGGCAATCCCCCCCCATCTGAAATACACACACACATATACATATACATACACACACATATATATAAATATATATATACAAACGTACATATACATATATATGTAAATTGGTCACTAAACATTTATTAAGTGCCTACTATGTTTCAGGCACTATGCTAAGGGCTGAGGATAAACAGAAAGGCAAACATCAGTCCTTTCTCTCAGGAAGCTCACCATCTAATGAAGAAGACAACATGCAAACTACATACCTACATGCAGGTACCACATACAAACTACACACATACATGCAGGGTACATAGCTACAAGACATATACAGGATAAACTAAAGGTCATCTCAGAGGGAAGGCACCAAGACTGAGTAGGATTGGGATAGGCTTCTTGCAGAAGGTGGGACTTAAGCTGAGACTTGAAGGAGACCAGGGAAACCAGGAGGAGGAGGAGATGAGGAAAGAGTTTCAGGCATGGGGTTGGGGAGTGGGTGAATGGGGGTGGACAGCCAGTGAAAATGCTTAACTCAAGAAAGTGTTGTGTTCAAGGAAGAGCAAGGAGAGCTGTGTCACTGGATAGCAGAATATGTGTAAGAAAAACAGAAATATCCTCCCCTCTTTTATAGAAATTCTACCCATCTTTCAAAGCATAGGTCAATTTCTTGCCATCTGCCAACCTGATTGAAGCCTTATCACTCCAGCCTTTGCTAATCTCTCCCAGATCTGAACTAAAAAAGAACTCCACAGTAAGTGGCACACATTTTTGCACTTAATTCCTCTCTAATTAGGGAAAGAAAATTAATATCTATGAAACAGGCAGCAACCTCTTTGAGGGCAGGGACCAGATCAGTTGCATATCTTACACTATTTAGCATAATACCTACCAAAAATACTTTTTGATTGACTGATCATCTTGAGACACTTGGACCTGGGTTTAAACTCTAGCCCTGCTGTTTGTTACTTATGTGACCCTTGGGGCCAACCAAGTTACTCCCTCCTCCTTGGAGCCCATCAACTACTTGAAACTAGTTATCTTGTCCCTGCTAAATCCAGAATTGGCCCTAAACTTGAATTATAACCTCTGCTGTCTACTGCCCAGGTAACTTTAGACTAAGTCAACTCGCCTCTCCAGGCTTCAGTTTTCTCATCTACAAAATGAATGAGTGAATAGACTAGACCAGGGGTTCTCATATTTTTGAAATTACTCAAACTCAATTCAACAACAACAATAACAGCAACAAAATGTGTTGTGAGCCCTCAGGGTAATTTAATATACAATTCATTATATTTTTTGTAATAACTTACTACTTAAGGTGAAGTTAAAGAATTCTTAGCTCGGACTCTTTGAACCATTAGGTTCCCAAAAGGTTCAAGGACCGCTAAATGGAAACTACCATATTAGATGACCTTTAAGGATCCCTTCAGCTAGGAAGCCACTCATATTTCTCAGTTCTCTGACCTTTAAGGCCCTATATAGTGCAATTTGGTCAAAGAAGAAATGGCCTGAGGATATCTGGATTCAATTTCCAAACGTGCTGCTTATCAGTCAGCCTAATCTTAGGTAATTCACTTACTCACTCTTAGCCTCAGCTTCCTCATTTGTAAAATGGAGACATTCATGCTAGTACTACCTATCTTGAGGTTGTATTGTAAGGAAAGCATCTTGTAATATTCTCCATAAATATCACCGAAAACCTTTCTTCTGTATAGTAGGGGCAAAAAGCCTGTAGAAGCAGCATAAATGAAGTCAGCATTGAAAGGCAACAAAACTGATGAAGTAACAGTCAATGTTAGTATTGTACTGTCAAAATATGTCCCTTTTTTCTCTGTAAGCAATTAATAAACTGTTTTTGTCTGTGTGCGAATGTACTTTGCAAAGGGGCTTGTTTGGGCGTTTCGTGGGAAGTGTCTGTTGTGTCAAAACAAAATGTATTTATCACTAAATGGCTTTATGAAAAGCTATAGAACTTGGTTCATCTAGTCATTCCTCAAATGTTCACTGATATACCAGGCTAAGTGCCAGGGGAGATAACGATATAGGTTGTATTAAATAGTTCAAATTGCCTGGCACCCCAGCTTCAGCTCTTGAATTAGTGGCAAGGGAAAGAAAAGTTTAATGTTGAGCCTCTGGATAAATGCAGTATCATATAAGTTACTAGCAGGAAGTGGACCCACTGGGGGTGTTTGTCTTAGATCAGATTTCAAACCAATACCAAAAGACATTAAAAATCACAAGTACTTTCTTGAAGACTTCAGTTAAATTTCTGGCACTCAGTTAAAAAAAACACACATAACCCTATGTATTTCTAAGAAATATTTCCCAATTGGATCTAAAAAATGATGTTATTTTACAGTTAGGTGGTTTATTGCTAAGGTATATCATCGCCCAACTCAGAAGTGTGAATAAGTTTAAGAAAAGCCCTGATCCATTTCAATTGTGTTTGAAAAACCAGCCTGTTAACCCCAGCACTAGGGCAAATACTTCCAAATATGCAGCAGACCATTCATGTCCCATTGGAGTCAGCACAATATTTCCTGTTGAATGCTAATCCTACATTAAGGCCTGGGATTCACTCTCACTTCTGGCACAGAGAGCTATGTGACCAGAGCATGCATGTCACTTAACTTATCTGAGCTTCAGTTTCCTCAAGTGTAAAGTGGAGGTAATAATAAATAGTACCTGTAGTATCTGACACAGAGCTATCATAGGACTCCAACGAGAGCACTTTCAAAAAGCCCAGCGAATCTTAAAGCACTATACAAATGCTAATTATATTATTCTCCTTTTTAGGTCTCAATTTCCTCATCTGTAAAACCACAAATTTGGTTTAGATGATTTCTAAGGGTCATTTTTGACATTCTACAAAGAAGTCACAGATCAATGAAACAAACAACTTGTTCTTAGCTTGCTTTGTTCACAAAGATTTAACTAGCCACTTTTATGGGGAGTGGGTTTGGGCAGTAATACAAAGCAGTTCGGGCTTTGTATTAAACACCAGCTCCATGGATTTCAGCACTGCTAGAAGCACTGACCTCTTCTTTCAGCACAATGCAGTGCTCAGAAGGAGCAGTCCTTGGCCTAAAATCTGGGCATAAGACCCCAGCAATTCCCTGGCTGAAACACCAGTTCCAGTTACATGGTAGGGATGAATAGTTGGGTCATGTTGACATCACTGAATTATTTTGTACTTGAACTTAAACTCCCATCTCATCAAAGTTTTCTCTCAACTCAACAGAGGGCTCTACCCTGTGCCAGGCACGCCCTCAGAGCTGGCAGAGGCCCTGCTTTGTGAATTCTTGCTTTATGGCTCTCTGATCACACAAATGCTTCTGAAAGCCAATCTGTAGGTGTACAGAATTCCTATTCACACTACCCATGTGCAGTATGTAGCCCAGCAGGCGCAGGGAGGAAAAGTCAAAATAGTTAATTCTCCAATTTCAGGAAAAGTGTGAATCAGAAAATGTTTAGAAAGAGGACAGCTCCTCCCAGGCCAGTTATGTGGAGGAGGGTTGGGGGTGGGGTTATTGATCATTTTTTGCATGGGAAAACTAGTAGTGAAGGGTTAGATTGATGTAAGCATCAAAGCAAACATCTCAAACCAAACAGAACACATACACAGAAATATTATATATAATTGTTAATTATATATTTCAATACTTTAAGGGATTTGTGTCTCATCTTTGTGGGTGTCCCTTCAAGGGTGCAGCTGGTAACCAAGGCATCCTTGCCTCCCCATCTTCTGCAACTCTTGCGTCCATGCCTTTCAGAAATCAGGTCCACTTTGGGAACTGGGGCGGGGGAGGGGAGAAGAGACAAGGAAAAAAAGAGACCTTCCTCTTGTTCTCTTGACATGTTGAGAATACTAATGGAAACAAAGAAAATTAGATGGCTGAGAGCTGCATCCTTGGAGGGACCACGCACACATCCCTCAAAGGAGGGATCTGCAGAGCTGCAGGTTTGGGTTTAGCTGCCACTCAAAAACTCCCCTTAGCAACGGTACCTTTCATGGCAGTTTATAGTCTTAGAGAATTTCCTGGGGACACGGAGAGGAAGGAACCATTTATTAAGCGCTCCGTATGTGCCAGGCACTGTGGGTAGAGGGGAGGTGACTTGCCCAGTGACACTCTGCTACTATGTGTCAGGGGAGGTATTTGAACTCAAGCCGTTCTGGCTCAAAAAGCAGATCGCCATCCGCTGTAACACTCTGCCTCTCGCTATTTCCCTGGCTGATAACAATGACTCCTTCAGATGACTGTATAGTGAGCTTTCAAAGCACTTTCATATGCCCTGATACTCACGAACTCTGTGACATTGGCAGGGGTAGCTATTCGGACTCAGCCCGCTCACCTGCAGTGCCAGACAGCGGGCGTCGCTGCTCTGGAGGGCGGCTCTCATGTCCTCCACCAGCTCCCGAAGGCTGGCATTCTCCTCCTCCAGCTTGGCAACCCGGTCCTCCGCCTGCTCCAGGGCCACTACCTCCTCGTAGCACTCCCGCGAGCAGCCCGCAGAGCCGGTGCAGGCGACTGCTGTGGCGGGAGGGGAGCTCCTTGTGCGCCCGGACGCAGGCGGGACAGCAGACGCCCCGGGCCGCTCCCGGCGCCGGCGCAGGGGACTGCGCAGCCGGATCTGGGTCTCGATGTGCTCACTCTCGGGCCCCACCGGCAGCCGGCTCCCCTCGGGACCTTCCCGTGCCCCGGCTCGGGTGCTGAAGTAGCCACAGAGGCGGGCGTGGAATTGGCGGAAGGTGAGCTCCGGGGCCAGGTCGTCCCAGAGCGCGGCGCGCTCCTCTTCGTCTTCCTCTTCCTCACTGCATCCCTCTTCAGCGCCTAGACCAGTCCCAGGCCGTAGCCCCAGCACCCTGCACAGCACGCGAAAGTCCTCCCCGGGCAGGCGGCCGTCTCCTTTGCAGTCCAGGTGGTGGAAGACCTCCTGCAGGTACTGGTCTAGCCCGGTGGCCAGCACCACGATCTCGTTTTCCACGCCTCGGTCTAGCCGGTAGTGATGGGCCAGAGCGCTGACCAGCCACTGCGTACGGCGAGCCGGGCGGCGGTAAGGGTCCCAGGCGTCCACGGGCCCCGGCTCCATCGCTCCTCCTGCCGTCTGGAGCCTGCCTTCTCCAGACCCTCTTCCCTGCTTCTCCTGCTACCCAGGACTCCGACCTGGCTCCCTTCTGCTGCCCAGCATCGTTCTAAGTGGGGAGGGAGCCTGCCCCCCCAATTACCCGGGCTGCAGCCCGGCCGGCCGCGAACTGGAGAGAACCCGAGGGACAGGAAACTCCGGGAGGCGCCGTCGTCCTTTCGGCCCGGGCAGGGAGGGACGAGGAGGCAGATAGCTGATAGACCGGCTGCGGAACCCCAGGGCTGGAGGAACGTCATCCCAGGGAGGGGCTGCCCGCCCACTCCCCTCCCGCCGCCATCCTCTCCAGGTCCCTGCGGCGCTCTGAGCCACCAGCCCCCGCTGTCCGGTCCTAGAGTCCTAGGGGTCTCAGGCGGCCAGCTGCCCTCCAGTGGGGCGTGCTATGCTGCGCCCCTTGGCCCCTTTCCCCGTAACTACTGCGCTCTCGAAGCTATGTTAGGACCCTGGGACCGGCCTCAGAGCAGGCCCCTCCTGCCACTGGACAGGTGGGGATGGAGCTCTGAACCGGGGAGCGGAGGTTTATGCCCTTTTAATTTATGTACGCCTTTTAATTTGGCCTCAATTGTGGGCATCTCCGGGGGCGAGAAGACTTACCCAGGAGAACACCCTCGCGTGCTTTCTCTTCATTAGCGGTTTGCTCGTGACACTGTAAGGAGAATTCATCGAGAACTTTTGTCGAGTTTCAGACAACTGAGTCTCCCTCGGTAGGGGCAGCGTCCACGGAATGGGATTCGACTTCCACTCTGTACTCTGGAGTTTGCCAGACCTGTGAGCAGGTCATTTCACCTCCGTTTCCTTGTTTGAAACGGTCTACACCTGCCACACATAGCTGCTGCTTTGTAAACTCTGAAACAGTGAGCTATTGGGATTACCGCTTAGATTTAGAGTTGAGAAGGACCTGAGAAGTCCTCCTGCTTAACCTCCTCGTTTCTAACAGAACAGGAAATTGAAGCCCGGAGAATTAAAGTGATTTGCCCAGGATCACAAGGTAGTAAAGAGAAGAGGCAAGATTCAAACTCAGGACCTCTGATTCCAAATGCAGAGCTCTTTTGCCTCCGTCACAACGTTTCTCTGTTGTTAGCATAAAGCCTACTCCCGACTAATTCGGATACACACTAAATTATCTGCTGGTGATGATAAAATTTAGCCTTGTGGAGGGGGCGGGAGGATGCTGTTTTGTCCCGTGTTTTGCTCCCCTCCTCCCTTCTCCTCAGCTGCCCTCCAGAAAAGGGAAAGTAAAAGTGTTGCCTAGCAAAGTATTAGGAGGAGGAGAGGACGCTGCCATTTCCCTTTGAACAAAAACAATGCTCATTTTAGCCAAATAGACACATCCACAGAAATGAATTGTAGAGAGAATTCAAAGAAGTAGCTAATCTTTTCTAAATAAACTGTGTGATTTGGGATTGGAATTTGGGGTTATCGTGGACATTTGCAAGCTAGTCAGTCTGACCTTGTTCAAGTGATTCTGAGACTCTTTTTTAATCTGCAAGATGCCCATAAAAATCTCCCAACGCTCCTGTGCAGGACACTGCTGCTAGGTACTGAGGGGGATGCTAGGTACTGAGGGGGATGCTAGGTACTGAGGGGGATGCAAACTCCACAAACCTGGCTGCCGTGAGAGACAGATGAGTCTCTAGGCAAGCTGCTTGCCATCTCTAAGCTGTTGTTTCCATATGTCTAAAATGAGGGGAAAGAGGGAGTGTGGTGTGGTGAGCAGAGGGCCACCCTTGGTGTCAGCTAGCAAGCATTTGTTATTAGTAAAAAGATTTTATTTTTTCAATGAACAAAAATAATATTTTCTCTCCCTCTAATCTCCTCCCTCCCCCAATTTGGGGAGGGGGGAACCCCTTTTAACTAAAATATGTAGTCAGGCCAGACAAATTCTCACATTGGTCATATCCCAAAATCCCAAAATCTCATTCTGCATCTTGAGTCCATTCCCCCTGTCAAGAGGCAGATAGCAGTGTGCTCCTTGTGTCATTGTGTTGAACATAGTTCTTAAGTAACAATTTCTTATTAAGCAGTGTGTGTGTGTGTGTGTGTGTGTGTGTGTGTGTGACACACACACACACAGAGACAGAGACAGACAGATGGAGACAGAAAAAGGAAAAAGAGAAAGAGAGGAAAAAGAGAGAAGGACAGAGACAGAGAGGAGAGGGAAAGATAAAGGGAGAGAAGAAGGAGAGAGAGTGAGACAGAGAGAGGAGAGGGAGAAAGAGAGGAGGGAGACAAAGAGAGGAGAGAGACAGAGAGAGACTGACAGAGAGAGAGAGAGAGGAAAAAGAGACAGAGAGAAACAGAGAGAGACAGAGAGGAAAGGGAGAGAGAAAAGGGAGGGAAGGAGAGAGACAGAGTGAGACAGAGGAGAGGGAGAGAAAGAATGAGAGAGAGAAGAGAGAGACAAAGAAAGGAGGGAGACAGAATGAGACAGAGAGGAGAGAGAGAGAAGGGAGAGAGACACAAAGAGTCAGAGACAAAGACAGAGACAGAGAGGGAGAAGGGTATAAAGGTTTATAAAGAAAAACAAAAATAGTCCCCACCCTCAAGGACCTTGCATTCCAATGGAAAGACAACATGTAAAGAAACAGGTACATGTGAGATATGTAGAGTAGAAGAGATGGTAAGTAATTGGATTGGAGGAGAAGGCTCAAAAAGCCCTGAGTTCAGGATCTGCCTTAGACCAGCTCAGTGGCCAGGGCAAGATTCCTTAACCTCTTAAGGCCCAGATCTCAGTTTCTAGTTAGGGACAGTTACCTGCAGAGCAGAAACCACAGGAACCACCAGACTTCATCCCACAAATGGGAATCATTCTGGCCCAGTCTGCTTTACAGGGTTGCTTTTGTAAGTCAAATGTAAAGTACTTTGTCACCAAAAGCAGTATGTAAATGTAAACCTTATTATTATTGTTGTTATTTTGGTTAGGAAACATGAGATCAGATACATGAACACATCTGGAAAACTACCAAGTGCTATGCAAATTTGATTTGTAAAAAAATAATAGAATACTATATAATCCTTTCTTTTTTTTGGTAGAAGCAAGTAGAAGCAAGGGGGAAGAAATCATATTGTTAATATTTTATAGAATTACATTAACCTTTGAACCAGCAATGGGGTTGCAGCAATTTTTTTAAAATGGGATTATATATTTGTAATATTTTGATAGCTAGCAAGACATTGTATAGCCATTTGAATGCTGCTAGCATAATTCACGGGACAGCTGGGTGGTGAAATGGATGGAGTGCAGGCCCTGGAGTCAGGAAGACTCATCTTCCCGAGTTCAAATCCAGCCTCAGACGCTTACAGGCTGTGTGATTCTGGGCAAGTCACTTAACCCTGTTTGCCTCAGTTTCCTCAGCTGTAAAATGATATAGAGAAGGAAATGGCAAACCACTCCAGTAGCTTTGCCAAGAAAACCCTAAATGGGGTCAGGAAGAGTCAGTCACAACTGAAACAAATGAATAACAAAACAAACCATAATAATGAGAAGTATCCTAGCAGAGAGATATGGCCTTGAAGCCTGGAAAGCCTGGGTTCATGTCTGCTCTTCGACTCATTCCAGCTGTGTGACCCTGGGCAAATAAATCACTTATCCTTTCTCTCAATGTCCTAGGCAACTCTCTTAGACTCTAAGTTGTAAGAGAAGATGTTGACCTGCATAGATTGAAGGTTCTCTGTACAAAGTAGTCTAGTCCTTATCTTAATCTGTTTAAATGTCACATGAAGAACTTGAATTTATAAGATAGGAGATTTTATCCATGGGGCAAGGGAGGTGGGCTGGGAGTTTTCTTCCCTCAGGTCAACTTCCTCATTCCTTAGTGGACTATGAAATGAGTTGCGAAGTCCAAGAAAGTTCTTTGCCTGTTGGCCAACCTGGTGGTGATGAGCTTGTGTTAATTTATTTAGGTTGGCCCTGGTAAGATAGTCACCAGGACTTCCCTACTCAAGACCTTCCCAGATTGGTAGGACTTCCTAAAAGTATGTGATCCGTGATCATAAGCTTCCAGAACCCAGTTCTCTCTCTTCCATTAGGCATTGGGTGAGGATTTTAGTGAGGGCTTGTAGAAGTTCTCCGATCAATTTGAAGTATTTATAATCAATCTTATTGACCGCTGGATTCAGAGCTGGTAGGGATCTTGGGGAACATTTAGCTCAATCCCTTCATTTTAAATTTCTATTGATATTTACAAGCATGAAAAATTGTTGTTCAGTTGTTTTTTCAGTCGTGTCTGACACTCTGTGACCTCATTTGGGGTTTTCTTGGCAAAGATACTGGAGTGGTTTGCCATTTCCTTCTCCAGCTCATTTTACAGATGAGGAAAGTGAGGCAAACAGGGTGAAGTGACTTGCCCAGGGTCACACAGCTATTAGTCTGAAAAATACCTATCATTTAATCACAGCCATGACTAAAACACCGTGATAGGGGCATTGCCCCAGTCCCAGGTCATTGAAATTTAGAATGCCAGTGGTGCCATCCTGTGTGTATTTCTTCCCCCAAGAAGTTACACATCCCAGATGAGTCCATTCCTTTGAAGCTCCGTTTTTTTTTTTTACTTCATCCTAGAGTATGCCTCCTTCCCCTAGTCACTGTATTCCAGGTCCCCAGTACTTACCTCCATTCCAGTAGCAGCTTTAGAAATTTAAAGGTATCTCAAAGTATAGTTCTTTCCTTATATTTTATGCACTCCAGATAAGATATCCTCCTTGTATTCTGACCCCTTCCCATACCTCCTAGTTCCAGCTCTGCCTTTAATGTTCAACCTATGAATAATGAAATTTATTTGGTTTAATGACTGAGACAGCTAGAAAATGGACTAAACTGACCTCATCAAAAATGCAACATCATAATCACCCATAGGTTATACAATATCTGGGGATATTGGGATACAATTGGGATACAATAGCTGGGAATTCATTGTGTTTCAGGTGTACTTGACCTGACTCAATAAACTAATTCCAAAAAGCAACTTTCAGAGACCCATTAATATTTAAAATGTAGTCTTTTAACCTCTTTTTTTCCCCCCTAAAATAAACAAATCTACAATTCTACTTTTTAGCTGGGAACACATTGGCATTGATGGCAGGGTTTAGAATAGAATCCTTCCAGACCTTTCTGTTTGTGACAGTGTTACCAGGAGTCTTGTAAAGAAATTTCAGTCGAGTCCACAAGGTTTTTGTCTAAGGTTCAAAGTAAGTAAATTCAATGGTTCTGCTACTTTCTTTTGTATTTGATTGGGGGATGGGTGTATGTGTGTGTTGGAAGGTCCTGGTAAAGAAATGGAAGAATTTCTTCTTCTTTTTTGGGGGGGGAGGGGGGCAAAGTTTTACTGTTTTTTTTTCAAGAGATCATTTTTTTAATGTCACAAAATTTTCTGGTTGTCAAAAGGAGAAACATATTATACAATCTTCATTTGCTTAGTGTTTTGTAATTTTTAAAATCTTTTTTCTCTTTTCTAAATGTGTGCCTATATGAGCTAGGCAGGAGGCTTACAGAAAAAAGTGAAAAGAAGGCCTCCCTGGGAAGATGGCTGAGCCTGAAGGTCCTTTCCAACTTGTATTTTCTGGTTCGGTGACTAGAGGAGGCCCCTTAGTTTTACAGAAAGAACATTCCCCAAGCCACGAAGGGTCAACCCCTATGTGCCTAGAAAGTGCTAGTCACTGCTGGGGGTGAGGCGAGGAGAAGGAGTGCTATCAAAAAACAACACAGGGGTCCCCCCACCCTCCAGGAATTTATAATATGGTTGAAAAGACTTTGTCAGCTGTAAAGCACTATATAAATGTAAGCTGATCTTATTAGTTGGAGATACAAGATATAAAAAGTTAAACAGCAAAACAAGGGTAAAACCATAGGATCGGAATGGGAGAGATGCCGTAAGGTTGGGTTTGGATTAAGTGTCAAATGAATGGTATCATTCCTTACAGGGGATTGATCCCTGATACTTTGGCAGGAGGCAGCTAGGTGGTACAGTGGGTAGAGCACTGGGCTGGGAATTGGGAAGACTCATCTTCCTGAGTTCAAATCCAACCTCAGACACTTCCTAGCTGTGTGACCCTGGGCAAGTCACTTAAGCCTGTTTTGCCTCTTTCCTCATCTGTAAAATGAGCTAGAGAGAGAAATGGCAAACCACTCCAATATCTCTGACAAGAAAACCCCGAATGGCATCATAAAAGTCAGACTCAACTGAGATGACCAAAGAACAGCTAAGGTAGAGAGAGATCTAATCAGCTCCTGTGAATTTAATTACCATCTCTATGCTGTCGATTCTCCAAATCTACCGACTCTCTGTTGACTTCCGAATCTCGCCTCTCCAACTGCCTTTCAGACGTCTCAGCTAGGTATTTAGCAGACATCTGAAACTAAACAGGTCGAAAACAGAACTCATTATCTTTCCCCCAACCCGCCCTGCCTCCCACCTTCCCTATTACTGTAGAAGGCAATGCCACCCTCACAGTCCTTCAGGATCTCAACCTGGGAGTCATTGTGGATTCCTCGATATCTCTTTGGCCCCCCCCCCCCCCATTTCTTGCCAAGGCCTGTCAATTTCACCTTTGCACCATGTTTTCAATATGCCTCCTCTCCTCTGACACTGCCCCCTCCCTGGCACAGGCCCTCATTAACCCACACCTGGATTTCTGCAGTAGCCACCGGTGGGTCTGACTGCCTTAAGTCTCTCCCCACCCCATTCTTCATTCAGTCGCTAAAGTGATTTTCCTAAAACAAAGGTCCAAATATGTTACCCTAATACTCAATGAACTCCAGTGGTTTCCTATTACCTCCAGATGCAAATAGAAAATTCTCTGTTTGGCATTCAAGACCCTTCATAATCTAGCCCTTCTCCTACCTTTCTAGGCTTCTTATACCTTCCTCCCCAACCCATAGTCTTCAATCTAATGGCACTGGCCTGCAGGCTGTTCCACAAACAAGACCATCCATCTCTCAGTCCTGGGCATTTTCTCTGGCTGTCCACTGTGCGCAGAATGTTCTTCTTCCTCAACTCTACCCACTGACTTTTCTGGCTTCCTTTAACTCCCATCTAAAATCCCATTTTTTACAAGAAGCCTTCCCCAACTACTCTTTTTTTGTGGGGGTATTTTTTGTTTTTTGTTTTGCTAGGCAATGGGGTTAAATGACTTGCCCAGAGTCACACAGCTAGTAAGTGTCAAGTGTCTGAGGCCGGATTTGAACTCAGGTCCTCCTGGCTCTATCCACTGCATAACCTAGCTGCCACTTAGCTGCCCCCTTCCCCAACTACTCTTTTTTTGTTTTGGCAATTGGGATTAAGTGACTTGCCCAGGGTCACACAGCTAGTAAGTGTCAAGTGTTTGGTCTGAGGCTGGATTTGAACTCAGGTCCTCCCGACTTCAGGGCCGGTGCTCTATCTACTTCCATCTAGCTACCCCCCAACTACTCTTAATTCTAGTGTCCTCCCTCTATTATTTCCTATTTATCCTGTATATAGCTTGCTTTGTATATATTTGTTTGAATGTTATCTCCCCCTATTAGATTGTAAGCTTCTTGAAGGCAGGGATTGTCTTTTGCCTCTTTTTGTATCCCAGCGTTTAGCATGGTACCTAGCATGTAGCAGGTACATAGCTAAAGCTTAATAAATGTTTATTAGTTGATTGATTAAGTGAATTGCTCCAGGTCACATAGCTAGAGAGTATCTGAGGCGAGATTTGAACTCAGCTCCTGACTCCAAGTTCTTTTTTTATCCATCATATCACCTAGTTGCCTATGGCATGATTAACTGTTGTACTTTTTATCCTTTCTTGTTATACTCAAAGAATCAAAGAATTTTTTGAGTTCAACATATCAATCGTGTAAAGCTACATAAAATGCATGATCATAGATTTAGAACTGGAAAGGACCTTGGATTCTATGTAGTCCAGCTCCCATTTTACAGATGATGAAACTGAGGCTCAGAAAGAACACTTAGGTGCCAAAGGCACATAGTGAAAATCACACTTGTTTCACTCCCATCAAAGATTCATGTTTTTGTTTTCTGTGTCTTCCTTTTAAAGGCAGAAATAAACACTCCTCTGTGCCTTAGGAAAGTTGCCATGGATAAAAAAATTCTTCATGTATAGTTGACCTGGTGATTAGCTTCTTAATTTAGCTACAAAGGTCCTAAGAAGACACATATATAGTCTGTTGCTGGGCCCTAATTCAAAGCCTTTTTAATTTGGTAAAAGACTTTTTTTTTGTCCTGTTGGCATGAGATTTTAATAGCACGGAAACTCCCTCCACTAATGCAGACTGTTGATTTATCTAAGACATATGTGTATATGTGTACATATGTATTTATAAATAAAATCTTAGAGGGCAGACAGTTTTTCCATAGTCACACAGAGCTCGTATGTGTCAATAGTAGAGACTCAAACCCAGGTTTTTCCTGACTCTAAGGTCAGTCATGTCTAGAATCTGTCATGTTGCGCTGTCATTCTAGGAATCATAACTTTATTTAACTGATCATATGTATTTAGCTAAAAATAAGTGAAAGGAAAACTGATCTTTCCATCCAGTTATATTGCTGGGGGACAATAAGTTAATTTTAAATTAATTACAACTAGGCTATCATATAGTAGACAGAAAATGATATAGGAGTGAGAAATGAATTCGTGAATATAAAAACCTATAATAAGAGTTTAAATTATGTATCAAGCTAAGGGTTGGGTCCTGTACAAATACAAAAGGGAGATAGCTCCTGACTTTAAGGAGCTCATATTCTAGTAGGGAGAGACAATTCAGGAAGTGGTCAGGGGAAATAGTTTTAGTTTGGGAAGTCACAGGGATAGTGAGTGGAACTATAGGGGATATGATTGATATGCCTAATTATTTGATTACTGTTCTACTGCCATAAAATGGAGGCATCTGTAAATCACTTGGCAAGGTCCAGTGGTCAGGAGAATTCAACAGCAGGCAGGCATATGGGAAGAAAATGGTTGGAGGTGCAATGGCTAGGGCCAACTAGGTATAGAGAGCCATGTCATACACTTACCTATCAGGATGGTAAAAGGGCCATTAATTAAGGGAGGTCTGGGTTCAGGTTTAGCCTATGATAAATATTAGCTGTTGCCTTGTGTAAGTCATTTGTAGCAACCCTACAAGATTATACGTGGCAGAGAAGGTTCTGATCTACATTTGTAGGAGTTTCTTGAGCAGAGAAATCCCTACACCAGTAAAATCACACATCCAATACAAAATCAAAATAGAAGGAAAAAAAAAAACCACTTGGTCTGGGGGGGGATCTCTATAACTGATAATTAAGGATGTAATACATCAACTGAAAGGCTAATTCCTATGACTTTTCTGCATATACACCAAAAAAAAAAATAGCTTTTAATTATCTAAGAAAACAGAACTCAAGGGAAAAAATACAGACTTTCTGGGAAGATGTTATAATTTTATTGTTTAGTTTAAGTATTTTAAATAAAAAAAAACAAAATCTCCAGCTGTATGCAAGTAATTGATTTAAAGACTGTGATAGATCTTTTATAAATAGGTTGGCATAAATAGCCTTTGAAATCAATGATTGTGAGTTGACAGTCATGCCTTCTTTCAGATCAGAGGCATTAAAAGAGTGTTGGTTCTTTGTTGAAACCTTCCTCACCCATCTGCTATTCGATTTAGAAAGAATGGGATAGAAGAGGCATGATAAATCTGCCACTTTTCACTGACTAAGATGGGAGCAAAATGAGTGGGTCAAAAAGACGTCAACACTATTTACTAACATCTGCACCCATGGAAGTAAAGAATGCTCATTGCAATGTGAATATTCTACTTTCTTCTATTTCTCTCCTTAAGTTTGAGTTGCTTGACATTTGGCACTGAGATTTTAAATAACGTAAAACAGGTTTAGCTTAACACTATCACAATAAATTCCAAATGGATAAATAATCTAAATATAAAATTCATGTTATAAGAAAATTATAGGAGAATGGAAGACAGGGTCTTTCACAGCTTTGGTTAGGGGAAGAATTAATGATTAGGAAAGGGAAAGAGGTGGTTATGAAAGACAAAACAGGCCATTTAGATTACACTAAACTGAAAAACGTTTGCACACACACAAAATCAGTGCAGTGAGAAGTAATGATGGATTAGGGAAAACAGCCTTTGTATCAACTACCTCTGATAAAAATTTGACATCCAAAATCCACCAGGAATTAATGCAAGTCTGTAAGACAAGCATCACTCTCCAAAAGACTAAGTGGTCAAAGGCAATGAACAGCTTTCAAAATGACAAATGCCAATTTTTGACTACCGTATTGAAAATGCTTCAGATCATTGATAAGAAAAATACAAATTAAAACAACAGCTCTTACTGGTCAAACTGGCAAAGATGATTTATTTTTTTGAGGAGGAAACCATACCTGAGATTTCATTGATATTTGTAGCTCCTGGTGAAGGATCTCTGTCTGTCTGTCTCTGTCTGTCTCTGTCTCTTCTCTCTCTCTCTCTCTCTCTCCCATTGCAAATCAGCATCTACCTTGCAGCTTATGGTTTTACAGAGGCTCCTGGGGCACTGAGAGATTAAGTGACTTGCTTAAGATTGAACAGCCAGTATCCAAGATCATTGGCCAGACTTCAACCCAGGTCTTCTTAAATCCAAGGCCAGCTCTCTGTCCACAATAGAGTGCCATGTCTGGAGTCAGGAAGATTCATCTTCCTGAATTCAAATCTAGCCTCAGACACTTACCCTGGGCAAGTCACTTAACTTTGTTTGTCTCAGTTTCCTCAACTGTAAAATAAGTTGGAGAAGAAAATGGCAAACCATTCCAGTATCTTTGCCAAGAAAATCCCAAACAGGGTCACAAAGAATCAGACATGACTGAACAACAATCCTGTCTTTTGATCCAGTCGTCTCAGTACTGGGTTTATACCCTGAGGTGGTCAATAAAGAAAAGTCTCATGCAGTAAAGTAGTTATACACAGGCATCATGGTACAGTGAAAAGAATGCTCAATTTGGAGCTGGATGACCTGAATCTCAAGCACCACTAACTGACTCTGCGAACCTGGAAAAATCACTTGCCCCATCTGGGCCTTAGCTGCCTTCCCTTTTTCCTGTCTGTAAAATAGTTGGGATTGGGCTAAATGATCTTTGAGTTCCTTTTCAACACTAGGTCAATGATCCAAAGATCAGAAAATTCTACATGCTGGGGTAACTCACACGTTGGTGCTTCTGCTTGCTTCCCCCAA
This sequence comes from Vombatus ursinus, assembly GCF_900497805.2. Classification (NCBI taxonomy): domain Eukaryota; kingdom Metazoa; phylum Chordata; class Mammalia; order Diprotodontia; family Vombatidae; genus Vombatus; species Vombatus ursinus. The sequence continues at coordinate 44,052,783 of NW_020954551.1, forward strand.
GACATTGATGTCCTCTGGGGATGTCACAGGCTTAGTGGCTTGCTCAGCTGGTTCAGATCCTCTGCTGATCTGTTCACGCCAATATGGTGCTCTCAAGGCTGATGCTGAACCTCTTTTTACCGTTTTTTGTTGAGCAGAGCCACCGGGCTTCTGCTCGTCTCTTAGTACTATGAAGGTTCTTCTTCCAAATGGTGATGAGGGGAAGGGTTATCTATTCATTGTTTTACTTCATGGCCGCAAGTTATTTTAACTCTTTTTTTTTTTTATGAACCTCAGCCAATTATAACAAGCCAGCTGGAGAAGCCCTTTGACATTTAAATCTTTTTTTGTTTTTTTGTTTTTTGTTTTTTTCCCTATGCCTAGGAAACAGCATTTATGCTATCATTAAAAGTAACTTGATACAAGCTTTTCAAGGCCAACAGCTACGTCTTTATCTTTATTTCCTCCTCTCCCCCACCAACCTCCATGAGAGGCGATATAGAGGTCCTAGAGCCTGCTTCAGGAACGTGAGCTCAAGGTCTGCCCAACTGCAAAGGTAGGAGGATTTCCCTCACCAAGGACTCCCAGTACTGAAGGGAAAAAAAAATCCCTACATTGCTTTGCCCATAGTCAGTGCTCAAGAAATACCAGCTGAATGGATGAATGATTGCTTATCTGAGTCTGCCTTACAGTTTTGTTGTGAAGGGCATGCTTTGCAAACAGGAGAGCACCCTAGAAACCTGAAGAGGTATTTCTTTTTTAGGTGCAGGAGCCGAGTTTTAGTGTGCTGATTACGTCAGACTAGTGTACAGCTTGTTAATGGCAGGAGCTCAAAATATCAACTTTTCTCTTTGCCATTGGGTATTTCATGTTTTTTCATGCCAAAACTTGGTTTATTTGTCCTTTTGCAGGGGGCAGAGAGGATAGAGAAGGTGGGGGATACAGCGAAACTATAACTTGCATTTTTTGCTTAATCTGCCAAACTCCCCACTCCCTGTTTTCTCAGTGTGTTTAAATATTTGTTATCTCATGTTAACATGATCTTTGATTTTTCAATCTTTTTTTCCTTCCATTTATCACTTGCAGTTAGCAAAGGACCAAGTTGGTCTGAATCCTAATCCCTACTTCCCCAGGGCCCTACCCCACTGGGCACCAAAGTGCAGTGACTTGGGAAGGCAACTAGTAAGGGAGGAGCCTTTGGAGTTTCTACTGCCTTGCATTAAAAAAAAAAAAAAAATTCAGTTTCTTTGACCAATAAACTCCACAATCACAACCAAAGCAAATAAGTCATACTTCGAAGTATTGGACCTGAAGACAAGACCCAAGTTTAAATTCTGCCTCAGACATTTCTTAGCTGTGTGACCCTGGGTAAGTCACTTAACTTCTTCTGCCTCAGTTTCCTCATCTGTTAAATGGGGATAATAGCACTTATCTCCCAAGGTTGTTGTGAGGATAAAATAAGTTTTCCTCTTAATAGTATTTTGTTTTTTCCAATTACATGTAAAGATAGTTTTCAACATTTACTTTTATAAGATTTTGAGTTTCAATTTTTTTTTCTCCCTCCCTCCCTTCCTCCCCAAGACGGCAAGCAATCTGATGTAGGTTATATATGTACAATCATAAAATAAGATAACATTTGTAAGGCCCTTTGAAAACTTTAAAGTTCTATTTAAATGATGATTATTATTACCAGCAATAATAATAATATTATTGTTATTATGGTTGAAACCAGGCTAGAGGAAGGTATTTTTAATTACCAGGCAGTTTACTCATCTAAGCTGCATAGGAGCATAGATTTCCTTACTCTAAAACAGAAATTGTGTCTGTAATAACTACCTTACAGTACCACTGAAAGAGAAGCACGTTGTAATCCTTAAAGAACTATATGAATGGGAGTTTTTATTAGACATTTCATTCTAAGTTATATTAAATTTGTCTAGGTACATGTCTAATTTCTGCTATTACATTGTAAGTTTTTTTTTTTTTTAAAGGACAGGGATTGCTTTTAAATTCATCTCTTTTTCTTCTCCAGTACCTACCTGTGCCTTTGCTTATTGGAAGTATTGTTGAATAAAGGGATTGTTTGTTTTTTTAAAGGTGATTCAGATTGGTGACAGTGGGCAAGACACTTTAAAAAAATTTTTTTTTTGGGCAATTGGGGTTAAGTGACTTGCCCAGGGTCACACAGCTAGTAAGTGGCAAGTGTTTCGTCTAAGGTCGGATTTGAACTCAGGTCTTCTTGACTTCAGGGCCAGTGCTCCATCCACTTCACAACCTAGCTGCCCCTCTCTGGTTCCATTCTCTAAAAGCCCTTTTCCAACTCTAATGCTAATGACTTTATGGAGAGAAGAGCTAAGGGACCAGTGGACTTTTCCTTGGGAGACTTGATCACTTTCTTCTGAGCCTAATTTGATCCCTTTAAAAATGAAAGCCCTGCTCTGGCCCCGCCCTCCAGCCTCCAAGTCCGCGGACTGACGGACACAAAGTCCTGTCTCGCCTAGCAACGCAGTAACACAGAGCAGCCTCATTCAGATTCCTGCGCGGCTCGCCCTGGGGGCGTTCTGCGGCTCTGCGGGCCGGCACAGATACTGACGCCACGGGGGTCCCTGGGACAGATGTGAGCAGACGGGATGAGAGGAGAGATGCGAGAGAGAGGCGCGAGCTACTGGGCATGAGGAGCGGGGCAGGGCGGATGGGCGGGCGGGGAAGGGGAGATCGCTGAGGGGCGGCAGTAGGCGCCCCCTTCCCCATCCCGAGCAGGGAAGCCCCCGGGGCCCCAACCAGCGGGGTGGCACTCGGGCGGGATGAAGGGTTTGGCCAGGGGGCGGGAGGCCTAACAGAGAGAGCGCGTGGGATGGAGGACGGAGGATGAAGGATGGAAGATCCCGCCCCACCTTTGGAGGGGTTGTTCACGTGCTGAACCTCTGTCCTGGAGGAATCGCCCTTCACATGGCCAGGGGTGTCAGGTGTGTGCGTTTGTAATGTGCTTATGGGTAGTGAGTGTGTCAGGCAATTTGAGCCCCCATTGTCTTACACAGAACCACAGAATGTCAGAATTGGAAGGAATTTAAGGGATTATCATCTACTCTGCTCCTCCACCCTCCCCCAAGGGCAAATTTAGGCCCAATTAATCAGTCATCAAGTATGTATTAAACATTTATTAAGTGCCGGACTCTGCGCTAATCACTGAGGTAGGAAAAAACCCAACAAATACCTTATTCTCTCAAGGAGCTCACTTTCAGGGGGGGGCAACAAGGTATAGCCCGTGGAAGTCCCAGAGAGGACGTGGTGAGAGGCAGCTTGATTGAATGGGTTTGGGATCCAGGAGGGCTCCAGGGCCTCCTTGGGGAAGTCCCTAAACCTCTCAGGGATTCAGTTTTCTCATCTGTAAAATAAGGGTGTTGGACTACTAGAGCCTTCCTGCTCTAAATCTATCATCTTGTGACTTGGATTCAGAAGAAATGGTTTCAAATCATGGCCCTGATGCTGACTTGCATTGTGACCGTGGACAACCCCCCTGACTTTCTGGACCTTCAAATTTTAATTGTAAATGATAAGAAATTTCAGTGGCTATATCATAGGACTTTGGGGAAGAACGCCCTTGGTAAGACTTAAAGCATTATATAAATATGAGTTATTATTACCTTATGGAATGATTTAACCAATATCATTCTGGAAATCATCCTAGCCTTGAATCTCTCCCTCTGATTTCATGCTTTAGAAAGACAACTTGAAAGAAACAAGCATCTCCATAGATGCGACCTAAGTGTCTTTCTTTGTTCATCTTCCCTTTCCATGGTTTGTGTCTGATCCTCCAAGTGGCACCAAGTACACTCAGGTAGTAATGGGTCACAAGAAATTTATCTCAAGGAAGCCTAGATCTTCCTGGAATTGCCATGTTAATTTTCCCATTTTTTCTTCTGGCCACTGGTCACTTCATCTCTCTGAGCCTCAGTTTCCTCATCTGTAAAATGAGGTTAGATTAAATGATCTCTAAGATTCCTTCCAACTCTAAATTCTATGATCTGAAATCAGCAGATCCACCTATGAAAATTTCCTAAGGAGAAATTATGGAGAAGTCTAAAATATGGTCTGAGCCTTCGAGGGAACTTATATTCTTGTTGAGGAAATGAGATTTTTTTTATGTAGATGGCATAGTTTAAAAAAAAAGATTCAGGTTGATGTAAATAGAAGGTTATATATGTGACTCCTGGTTCGGCAGCCATAGCCCTTCTGAATCAGACTCCAGCCTCCCTTTCCAGACATATAGATCCCCTTTCCTGTACTTAACATTCTAATCCAAATGGCCTTCCAGACGTTCCATTTACCCAACATTCTGCTTTATCTCTCCTCCTGCCTCTAGAATTCCTTTGCTTCCTTCAAGACTCAACTCAAATGTTATCTCCTCTGTTAGGATTATTCTGATTTTCCCATTCCCACCTACCTGTTGCTAATGCCCTTCCCCTCAAAAGAAATTACTCTCTCTATAATTTTTGTTTGTTTTCCACCTTTGACATTCTACTCCGTGACCCTGGGCAAGTCATTTGACTTGTTAATTGTTCCAGTCACATCCAACTTATGGATCTGCCTTGGTAGAAGGAGTTCCATATCCAGAGTTTCTTTATTAAGTCCATGAATTCACTGGTCTGGTGAAATTTAAAAAAAAAATGTATTTACTTATCATTTACTTACCATTTTCATCACTTATCATTACTATTATATACCATACTTACCATTTACTTACCATTTTCCCTCAAAAGAGTGTAAGCTCCTTGAAAGCAGGAACTGTTTGAATTTTGTCTTTGTATTCCTAGCATTTGGAACAGTGTATGCCACTGGTGCTTCATAAATGTTTTTTGAAGTAATGCTGAATAAATAAGACTGTTAACAGAAATCTAGAGAATGGAGTGATGATACATTGGAGTCGAAAAGGAAGGCTATTTGGGTAACAATAATAATAGATAGTATTTATATACCGCTTTAAGATTTGCAAAGCAGGTCACACACACCATCTCATAATAGCACCTGCCGCTCAGGGTTGTAAGGAGAAGATAATTGCTTTACAAAGCGCTATGTAGATGCTATTCATCATCATCATCATCATCATCATCATCATCATCATCACTTTCATTATCATTGTTATTTCTTCACAACAGCCCTGGGAGGTAGGTCCTATGATTATCCCCATTTGACAGATGAGGAAACTGAGGCTGAAAGGTCCACGTGACTAGCCCAGGTTCACACTGCTAAGTGTTTGCAGCCAGGTTACCATACAGAGTCCAAATCCAGCATGATCTCCTGTACCACCCAGCTGCCACCTTGAGACTTTTTGAGTTGGACTCAGCTAGAACCTTAGTCTTAAGTGGTGTGAGTGGCCCCATGGAATCCATCTTTGTATTTCTCCTCCCCCCACCATGGGATTCTCTGCAGGATGGCGACAAGCAGCTTTGAGTGGGGCTCGGAAGCAAAGTCCCTTAACGGTGCCTGGGAACACTATTCCACGGTGACGCTTTTTCAGGATGAAGGTATTGTGCCAGATGAGGATGAGGTCCAGCCCACGAGGCAGAATCTCTCCGGACAATTCTCCGTTTCTTCGGAGGGGACTGCCAACTCGGATATTCCCCAGGTGGTTCCTTGTACGTTCACCATCTGCTTGGCTCTGCCGGGCTTCTTTGGTAGGTGCAGGAGAAGACATATTATTTTAGATGAATGAGCAAATGGATTTTCTTTCCTAAGTTTCACAATATATACTTACATTTTCCTCCTCTTCTCTCTGTTTTTCACACCTCTCTTTCCTCGTAGTATATGTTAACGAAAGAGCACTGATGAATGACAGAACAACACTTACCAAAGAATTAGTATTCTAGGTGTCCAAATACTGTGGGGACAAAAGTAGATCTAAATGAAACCTCACCTTGTTTACAAGCTTCCATACAGGAAAGATTAAGCCCAAGTCCCTATTCTGAGATGAAATTTAATTCTACTTATGAAATTTAACCACGTTTTTCCACTGACTAATGTTTGTTTAACCACAGGTTTTAATAAATAGTTTAATACAAATGATTAGCCTTGACAGTAGAAGAGTAAACAGGACTGTGACAGGAAGCCAGAGAAGGTTTCATAGAGGAGGAGGCGTTTGAATTGGGCTTTAAAATATGGGGTGGAATTCAACAGGTAAAGAGAAGGGAGGGCCCTTTGTGTATAGGTGAACAAAGGTGGGAGGTTGTAGGAAGTACTTGGGGCATAGGGTGAGGTAGAGAAGTCTGGTTTGACTGGAGTGTAGAGTGAATAGAACAAATATTAAGAGATAAATCAAAGTGATGTCAGAGGATGTGGAGCCTTGAAACTCAGACAAAAAAGTCTGAACATTAACCTGGGAGGCGGGAGGCAGCCCCTGAAGATATTTGAGTAGAGGAATGACATGACTGAATATACAAAGCTGATTAATTTACACTTTTATGAAAAAAAAAAAAAGAACCTTGTCCTCAAATGTGATCAAATGCAAAGTAGTAAAGATAGGCATCAGTCAAAGGAAAGCAGAAATACTGTGCATCTTTATACAGGAGGACAATTTCTCCTTCTCATTTGTCCCCATTATTAGAGCCATTTATTAAGAGATTAGCTGAATATGACAGGATACACTATGCTTTTTGAAGTAAATTAGACAGAATTTCCATCTCTGGGAGCTTACAGTCTGAGACAGCTTTGATGTGGATAGAGTTATTAAAGAATTGTAGATAAATGGAGAAATATTGAATAAATACGTAAATCAATCAAAATATTTACATTTAAGTATGGGCCCAGCAACTGACTCTGTCTTTTGACCCAGGATTCTCCTAGGTGATTTTGGAGAGGCTCATCACTGGGGTTGGCCACCAGCTGGTAAATTCTTTTGACCACAATAACTCATTAAACCATAGGGCATGGAGGGGTTGCAGTTTGTATCAGTAGAGGGAGCATGTACCCACATGAAATCACAGATCCTTGAAGTATTTATATTAGAGGTGAGCAAAGGGATACATTCATTTAGTGCAGTAAGTCAAAAGGAAATAATAGGAGTTGCCTGTTTAGACAGAATTCTAAAGAAATCACCATTTCTACAGGTCAGGAATGTCTTCATGGGAGAGGCATGGTTTTAAAAATCTGTAATTAAGTAGAGGGAAGAACATGAATACTTAAGGCGAAGGGAGAGGTATTCCAGGGATATTCCAGGCCTGGATTATGGGGATGGAAATGTTATGATTACACAAAGTAAAATATATTTTCCTGAGACAAGTAGAATGAATGGGTCTAAGGAAACCAGCAAAGTAAAATGGCCTATAAAAAAGTTTCTAGTGACCTGTGACAGAAGGCTTCTGAGCTTTTTGGCCCTGGTAGACATTCTGTTGCCATCCCCAAAGGAAATGGGGTTCTCCTTCAAAAACAGTGGATGCTTGACTATATTTTAAAAAAAATTACTGTTTTTATTTATTTATATCTGTAATTTATATTATTTATATTTATATAATTTTTTATATTTGTATTTTATTTTCTTCCTGACTCTTTTCTTTTTATTCCTCTCTTAACCAATCAATTCTGCAATCATTACTTTATCACATATTATATTCAAGGCAGTGGGGAACACAATATTAGAAAACAAGTTTCTGTCCTTTAGGATAGGGACTGGGACGGTGATTTCATCCGGTATAGGAAATTCCTGGAGGAAGAAATTTCATCTCTACCAAAGTAGATTGGTGCCTTCTCTATGACTTATAGTCTTAGTTGCTTCGAGCTTTCCACTATGTGCTGAAAGTGGGACTCAAACCCAGTCTTCCTGGTTTCAAAGCTGGCTCTCTATCCACTCCACCACACTTCCTCTCCTTCTGTCCTCAAGGAACTTATGTAATCCACACATATTTGGTCAGCTGGTCAGAGCACCAACCCACTCTACCCCAGGATGTGAAGATCTGGAATCATTTGCATGTGGGAATAATTAATCATTATACTGTAGCCACAAGAGCCTGGAGAAGAGAGGCAAATGGCTTTGGTTCATCTTTCAGGTCTGCATCTTTCTGACTATGTGACTTTGCTTTTTTCTTTGCTGTCACATCGCCCCACTGACTCAGATTGAATTTATTTTTCCTCTGATAACTCCCAGGACTTTTCCAGTCGAATGCTTTCCCCGTTTCGTATTTATAAAGCTGATTTTTGTTTTTTTACCCAAGTGTGAGGCTACATTTAGCCATATCAAATTAAGATCCTTCTCCTTGGTGGATAATACAGAAACAAAAGAACAGATAAGGACTTCTGTCTCTTCTTGTCGGTCATCATCATCCTGCAAACCCTGAATCAACAATCTTATCCTTTCTTGGATCCTCCTCTTTTCCCCCCCTCAAGTAGCTAAAAAACCCAACCAAACAAACAATAGAAAACCAAAAATTCCTTTTTGTTATGCTTTCCTCAAAAGCTTTGCCTCATTGTTGGTTCTGGATCCGATTATTACAGGCTTTTGGGTTCATCCTCTTGGGACCTTCCCTTGCTCCCATCTTCTCTATGTTTTTCAGAGTAAAATTGGTTAGTGTTCTTTCTTCAGACCCTTTGAACCAGATATATTCTCCCCATACTGTTCCTAGTTTTCCTCTTCTTTCCTGTCACAGACTCTAAGATGAGTGGCCACTTTGCCTCCTGCCTCCCTTCCCGATTCCCATCATTTCCACACTCCCAGAAATCAGTGTTTTCCTGGTGAGAATTAATTCCAGAATAGAACTTCCCCTGTTGATTCTTACACCATTTGAAGAATGAAAATTACCATTAATTACCATTAATTTCTCTGCTTTTGATGGAGAGATTTCTAGTAGCTGTCCAACCAAATGAAGTACCCTATCCCTACTATACCGTTTCTCTGTGGTAGGCTTGTGATCCATTTTCCTGAATTCATCAATTTCTTCTTTCTGTCCAGTCAGTCTGTAAAATATTCCAGATTAAAATGTTGCTTCAGTTTTTGCCTCTGCTGAACTTTATTGTATTTGTAGCCCTGCTAGCTGTTACATACTGTTGACTGATTGATTACAACCCATCCACACATTCTTATCCATATTTTCCATAAGTCCTCCGTAGAAGTCCACCCGGTGTGCTCAGGACATTCTTTGAACATACAAATACCAGTGTAGTCAGGCAACCATCTGTTATTACTTATTCTCACTACATGACTAGCCCATATCCTTTTCTGGTTATATATCTTCTGTATGGCATGTTTTATGTCTCTTTTTGCATGCAAATCATCACTGGTAATATATGGCAGGTTATTTATGTCTGTTGAACAGTTCTTTATTACCCTTTAGGTGACTCACAATTTTGATTTTTAGAGATTGTGGTATTTTATGATTCACTACCACATGGTATTACAAGAAGAATATCACTGGTAAAATGATAGGTTTTTGTTTCAGAGAGAAACCTGAAGTTGTTGAAGGTACTGTGCAATTTCTCAAATGTAATCCAACCTTTTTTCTTTCTCCTAGTCCATTTTGGGCTCAGGTCTTTTCAAATCATTCATTACAGTAAATGTATAGTTGATTTTTTAACTGTCACGAGGATACTAGAGGAAAGTATTGAACCTAGGAAGAGATATAGCCCAAGTTCAATGTATGTATAATCAAAACTAGACATGAGGAGAGAGAAAAGTTTGGGAATAAACCAGGAAAGAAGAAATATGGAGATTTGAACTTAGCCAACGATATCTTGCTATTTCATCATGTTAGGTAGGCATTTACACATAGGAAGAAAGCTCTATGAAATGTGAATGTGTTTACTCTTCACTTACTAAATCTACGTTGTGTCTTCTAGGCCCTAAAGGGAAGCATTCATCTGACTTATTTAAACGATTAAGACCTGATAAACTTGCAAAATTTCTACGGTACTATCATATAGAATATCTGCTCTTACCAGATGACAGAGAGCCCAAACAAGCTGACGTGGTGTTACTGAATACATTAATAGCCAAAGTGTTCATAGAATCTGGAATAAAGGTAAGATGTATATACGTACATATGTTATGTATGTGTCACATATGTATTTGCTAAATATATAGACTAAAAAAAGAAATATATCAAATATATGTACTAAAAGAAATGTAAATAACAAATTAAGTCACATTAATTGTATCTACTACAGTGAATATATTTATATATACATTGATTTATTAATTAGTTCATTTATTCATATTTCTTTTAGTAAACCCCAAAGCATTTGGTAAGACAATGGAGTAGCTTCCAGCTTTTTGACATTATTCTTAATGACCCAGAACACCCAGCCACTTTTTGGCATTGGGGTGAGACTTTAAGGTGATTGTTAATTATTTATTAATTATTAATAATTAAATATGTCTGCTATGCTATATGAGAGAATTGAGGGGATTAGGACAGAAAGTGGTTAATTGTGGGAATTGAGTGAACACCACTGATGCCATCTTGTGACTCAATTCTTGAGCTTTCTCAGTTCCCTTTCTATTCAATTATGGGTCTAGTCCAAATTCTGTCACGTGAGAAAAATTTATTCAATTGTGGAAATTGGAAAAAAAACTTGGTTGCATTGTTTGTACCCAGACCTGCATGGCTAGGAAGCTGGACCACCTCTCCCTGCTGTTTAACCAAAGACTAGGTTTTGCTGCTCAGAAACCTGGTCGGGTCCAAAGATTGATGGAAGGAGTTTTCTCACAATTGTACATCTCAAGCAACCTATATGTCTTATCTGAAAACCGGCCCTGTACCGATCAGCTTTTATTTCTGTGTTCATTTGATTGTTTACAGACACTGAGGTGCAGTAGGACACCTATTTTTCTGAGTTTTCTCCCTCTGTTTTGCTCTCCCTCTCTCAACTTGGAAAGTCCCTAATGTCTTCTCCAATTAGAAATCAGATTACTTACTGTTGTATTGTTTCCTTTTAATTAACTGGCCTTATTTGATTAATTGACCCCCCCTCCCCAAGTCTTCAGGTCCAGGCCTAAGCAGAGGAAGTCTGGTTCCAATTTGTTAGGCAATCAAAATGCATTACTTAATAAATCAGTATGCTTGAAAGATGGAACCTTTTGTTTCCTCAGTCATTTCATCCTTCACGTACCACGCATAATACTTTTTTTTGGTCCTCTACCTCTTCAAGATGTTCAGGAGAATCCTGTTGTTCTGTGGGCACATTAGGAATACCACAGGTCTAAGTCATCCATATAATAGTTTAGTGTTTTTTAATTAGAATCTACATTCCTTGCTTTTTACTTTTTACCTTCAGTTAACCACCCATCAGCTTTTACTTCCTCGCAATGCTTCAAATAAAGCCTTCTCCTTCTTTGCTTTGTCTTGCTTCTCCTTACCTCACCTTACCATAAACATCTCTCTTTATGGATATGGTTGCTGGCCATCTCCCTTGCCCCTCAGTGTAACCTAGAAGTAACGGCTCCTTCTGTGTGTATTCTCATCCTCCTCTGTGATGACTTTCGCTCCCAATCTGCCCCTCTGCTGCTCGTACTACTAACCTCATGGTATGTTACAGGTTATAGCAAAAATGTGTTCAGAGAGACTGTTCAGGGGATAGTATCTGTTTAGTAGTCATGAAAAAGCTGTGTCCTAGACAGTGAAATTTTTTAGAGTTGGATTTATATCCTTAAAAGTAGGAGCTAATTACATTTCCTATGTAGAAATGTATGGAGTTAAATTATTTAATGGACCAGGTCTCATTAACATAACATTATATGTAAGAGATTCTTTTTTTTTTAAGATTCATTAATTTATTTTTAGTTTTCAACATTCACATCCACAAGATTTTGAGTTCCACATTTTCTCCCCATCTTGTCCCTCCCTCTACCCGAAGACAGTGTGCATTCTGAATATCCTTTTCCCTAATCTGCCCGCCCTTCTACCCCCCCCCCCTTACCCCCTTCCTCTTCTATTTTCCTGTAGGGCAGGATAGATTTCTGTACTCCATTGCCTGTGAATCTTATTTCCCAGTCGCATGTGAAAACAATTTTTTAACATTTGTTTTTAAAACTTTGGGTTCCAAATTTTCTTCCTTCCTTCCTCCCCACCCACCCTCATTGAGAAGGCAAGCAACTCGACACAGGTTATACATGTGTAGTCATGCAGAACACTTCCATAGTAGTCATGCTATGGAAAACTATATTTCCCTTCATCCTATTCTGCCCTCCATTTATTCTCTTCTCTCTTTTGACCCTGTCCTTCCTCAGAAGTGTTTGCTTCTGATTAACCCCTCCCCCTATATAAGGGATTCTTAAGTAGGTATTTGACTCTAGTTAATTTTCACTCTATCTAAAAATTATGAATTATTCTAGTGTAAGTATTGTAATACTGACTACTGTGGCCTCCATTGTCTAGAAAGCCAGGCATGTTAGTTTTTACCCCACCTCCAGGTATCCTTAAGAGGACTTAGGGTGTCTAGACCAGGGGCTTTGAGATCACATGTAGCCTTCTAGGTCCTTGGGTACAGCTTTTTGACTGAGTCCAAGTTTGATAAAACAAATCCTTTTATGAAGGGGATTTGTTCTGTGAAGTTTGCATTCAGTCGAAGGGCCACACGTGGCCTTGAGGCCGAAGGTTCCCCATCTCTGGTCTAGACTCTCTAAAAATGGTTCCAGTGCCTACAATGGTTTCTCCCAAGTGTAGAGGAGTTCCGTGTACTTAACTTTTACAAAGAAATATTTTCTTCAAAAGAGAATAAAAAATACACAAATTTACTCCCCCAACAGTGGTAGACATATTCTGCCTCCCCCCTTTTCTTTGGCACCACCTGAGTCTCTGGGGACGGGAAGGAGTTAAGTTCAGTTTCCGTAGAATACAGCCCCAGTTCCAAGCCCAGCACACCCCTTCGCCTTGTGTCTCAGGCACCTTGGCTTCTCGGGGTTTCCTCGAGGGGCTGGCTGCACCTGTCTGCCTGCAATCCTGGCTCCAAAATCGTCACCCCGGCTCACACTCCTGGGTCCAATGGAGATGGCCACCAGCACCTGAAATTGTGAAAGACAAAAGAAAACAAACAGAAATAAACACTGCTGGGCCCATTTCTCAGAGCCAGGGTAAAAGAGGGAGCAGAGAGAAGAAGTTCTTCCCCTCTCCCTGGTCCTGTTCATGGTCTTTGTGAACTGGTGTCTTCATCCATTGTGCGAGCACAGGAAAGAGCTTCTAGCAAGAACTGTACAAAGAGTGGCCACCTCACTCTTGCCAGTTTTAAAGACAAAACCTGTTCTGGTTACATAGCCAGTCAAAGGGAGCTACACCTTCCCTTGGGGTAGGGGACATAAAGGACTCCATGTTAGGTGATCTGGACCAGCTGCAGAGGTCCTTTGGGATGCTTCCATCTTGGTTGAACTGGGCACTTAGCACAGTGTCAGACACATAGAAGGCACTTAATAAAAATTGATTGATTGATTGACTGATAGACATGCCCAGGTTATAATATGTTTTGTTAAGTTTAAATTCTTTTAAAATGGTAATATGTACATGGCCATTTTTGATTAACCGGAGAATCCTGTTTATTAATCATGTTGGATAACAGAGAGTCGTTTGCAAATTAGCTTGAAAAGTGGCAAAATTAGTTTGTACATCGATTATCTCAAAGGACGTAAAACAGTAGAATGAATTAGCATTGATCTGTTCCCCTCAGGAAAACTGGTTATACCAAGCTGTGTGACCCTGGGCAAGTCACTTAACCCCAATTGCCTAAAAAAAAAATTGGTTACACCAAAAGTGTTTTTTGGTGCCTAAACAGAGTAAGCTAGTTTATGCTCTTTCACTTCTTTAGCAGGGCATTTGATGCCTCTGTAGGCAAATTCAGGGAAAAAAAAGTGAGCCCTTAGTTTTCACTTTCTAATATATTAACCCTACATTGCTTCCAGCTGTATTCTCCGAGCTAAAAATAGGCAGCTACTGTTGTATAAAAATTCCTTTGGAGATTTTAAAATGATTTTTAAAATGATTTTAAATGATTTTAATTTTTTTATTTTAAAAAAATGATTTAAAAAATTTTTTAAATGATTTTTTAAAAAAATTAAAAAAAATCATTTCATAGTTTGGCTAGCCTTTGGCTTTAGGTAAATGTTAGTATATTCAGTTGTGTATGACTCTCCATGACCTCGTTTGGGGTTTTCTTGGCAGAGATACTGGAGTGGTTTGCCATTTCCTTCTCCAGCTCATTTCACAGATGAGGAAACTGAGACAAACAGATTAAGTGACTTGCCCAGGGTCATACAGCTAGTAAGTGTCAGAGGCCAGATTTGAATCAGGTAGAAAATGGAACTTGAGTCTTAAAGAAGAGTAGGAATTCTAAGAGGCAGAAATGAAAAAGGAGTGTGTTTGCTTGGCAGTTCTATTGCAAATTGACTTCATTACTAGGAATGCTGCTGTTTTTTCCACAAACATTTATAAAATTACCATAGTTAAAAGATTTTTAATGTTGTTTTACATAGGCTGTCAGTCCATGGTATGAAAATGATAAATTATGGGTGTCTTGGAAAGAAACTCATAAGATGTCAATTACAAAGGAAGTGTTAAAGAAATTGAACTATCACAAAATCATCCTTAATATATGGGACACCAAGGAGAAAGTGTCTAAAAAAGCAAAGTTTACCAAAGTAAAAAGTTTGAGTCGCCAGGAGGATTTTGAAAGTGTTGGTAAGTTAGTTATTCAAATTTTACTTGAAATATTCAGAGAAGTATAGAGCCACAGAATATTTGAGCTGGAGAGAAACTTACATAGAATTTTCATTCAACTTCTTCATTTTATTCTCAAGGAACCTGAGACCCATGGAGGAGAACTGACTTGGCTAGGTTATAACCTAGTTGTAACCAAGTTAGTCGGGGCAGAATGCCCTGAGACTAAGGAGATAGATTTCAGGGGATCCATGAACTTGGATGGGAAAAATTCATATTTATTCCAATAAAATTCGTTTCCCCTGGAATTCTGTTATTTTATTTTAATGCATTTAAAAACAATATTTTGGGAAGAGATCCACATGCTTCACCAGACTGCCGAAGGGTTCCATGACACAAAAGGTTAAGGTCAGGAACTCTCCTGCAGGCTTTTACTGGGTCTAAATTATCTTTGCAGCTTTCCCTTACTACTCCTGTTTCTTCTCTCTGAGACCAAGCGGATCAAATCTAATTCCATATGATAGCCTTTTCAGTACTTGAAAGCTTGGGTTATGTCTCCCATCTTTTCTTCCCCAGGCCAAATATTCTCAGTTCCTTCCACTCTTTCTTTACATGGCATGGTCTCTATTTCCTTAACTCTCCTCATCACTCTTCTCTGGAGGACTGTCAAAACCTTTTCTAAAACATGGTTCCCAGAGCTGACTGGAACATTCTAGATGAATCAGTTTAATCCAGGGGTGGGGAACCTGCAGCCTCCAGGCCACACGTGGCCTTCTGGGTCCTCAGGTGAAGCCTTTTGACAGAGTCCAAGATTTACAGAACAAACCCTTTGATGAAGGGGATTTGTTCTGTGAGGTTTGGATTCAGTCACGGGGTCACACTTGAGGACTTAAAGGGCCACGTGTGGTCTTGAGGCTGAAAGATCCCCACCCCTGGTTTAATCCCATCAAATTTCACTTCTGAGTGAAGCATCGCTGATGACGAGAATCATTCCCTTGCACGTCTTGGCCGCCTAAGATCCCCTACCACAAGGCTGGATCCCATGGGTCCCTTAGGCCACTGCCCAGGGCTGAGGTCCTCACTGGTGCTGTGGCCAGCATGCTTTGGTGTGGGCTTCAGCTCCCAGATACTTTGAGATCTTGTAAATCCTTGTACCATAGGAGGAAGACATAAATAGAAGGCAGCACCCTTCTTAGACACAGGCTTGCCTAGAGGGCCATGCCCTTACCTGATGTCCTGGTAGGGGGACAGGTCCCCCAGCCCCCTCCAACCTCTGAAGCTCAGACAGTCATCCTTCCACCTTGTGGCTAGCAAGTTTCTCCACTGGGGCCTTTTTTTGCAGTCTTACTTCTGGTGCAGCAGCCAACCGAAATATCTTTTCTTCACCATGCAGTAACAGTCAGAGCGCATCTGTACATGCCCTGAAGAGGATTGCCAGGCTCCTACAAGCAGGCTTGCCAAACAGGCGTGCTATTTATTACCTCCACTTTGTATTTTATGTACAGATATCTGAGTCCATCGGTTTTAGTGCTTTTTGGATAGCCTCCTGTGAATACCTGGTCTTTTGTGTTGCCATTCTAATGCTGTACTTTCTACTCTCTACTATTTGCCTTGAAATATGTAGGTAGTTTTCTCTCTCCTTTTCCTTTTCAATTTAAAGCAGCCTTGATTGGATTTATAAGGTATTATGTAAATATATATTTTACCATCTCTGCTTAGGAGCACACCAACCCTGACCAAGAGCATTCCTGTATTTTAAGCCCAGCTTCCAAAATCCAAAACCTATTCTTGAGCACCATTTTTATAATTACTTGTTCACTTTCCAGATCTGCCTTTTTCTTTCAAAGCTATATCCTGTGGAGAGCAAGGATATTGAAAGACATTGTTGTTTTTTCATCATCAGTGGTGCCTTTAAGCATGATATCATTCCCTTGTTTATTTCTCTTACTCCTTTGTAATTTGAATTCATTTTTGTCTGATGATATAACTCTTGATTTTTTTGATTCAGCTGCGGGCAGGGTAAAATTTAGTCTATTAATTTAAGTCTTTATGTGGTATTCTGCATTAGGTATATTTCCTTTGGGCTGCCTCTTATTGAGTTGTGAGTTTTAATTCATTCAGTGACCCTTTCCTTTTTTTTTTATAGTGGAATTCAATTGATAATTAAAGGTTATAATGGTTATATTTGCCTTATCTAACATACTGTTGTTTGGCCAGAGCATAGCAAATTTGAAACCAGTCTTTTGTTTCAAATCTACTTAGATCTTTCTGGATTAAAGGTGTTTTCTGGAAACGTTTGGTGTTATCATTATTAGATTTTTCTTTTCTTCAGTCATTTAATCAAAAAAGGGATGGATGCTCCCTTAGTTTTTTATTATTTCTATTATCAGTCCAAAGTTAACATCATGCTGTGTTGCCTTGAGCACAGACATGATTACTCTTGGGCCTCAGTTTCCTCTTCTGTAACAGGAGAGAAGAAGGGACTTGATGACTTCTTGATGAGCTTCTCCCAGCTCTAATGTGTGATTCTGTCTTAATTTGGACTTCTCTTTTATCACAGACAAGAACTTTGAAATTACCGCCCTCCTTCCTTCCTTTGATTCTCAGAGATATTTGGTGATTTAGCCAATGCATTGCTTTGGAATCCTCACATGTTGTTAATAACCCTTTTAGTCTTGGTTATTTTAAACACAGTACTTATCTTTTGTGGTTCAAAGATGTCCCTTCAAGTCGATGTCTCACTGCAAGCCTTTCACATAGATATTACCTGTCATCATAAAGCATTCTGAATACAATGATCCAAGACAACTCTGAAGGATTCATGATGAAGGGTGCTCTCCATCTTCAGAGAAAGAACTGATGGCATCTGAATGCAGATCAAAGCATACTATTTTTCACTTTCTTTTTTTGTCTGTGTTTTCTTTTACAACATCACTAATATGGAAATATATTTTTCATTATTGCTGCACATGTACTATATCAAATCACTTACATCTCAGGGAAGGGGGAGGAGAGGGAAGGAGAGAATTTGAAACTCAAAATAAAAAAAACCAAATGTCAAAATTTGTTTTTATATGCAATTGGGAAAGAGTAAAATATTTAAAAAAATAAAGCATACTGAGTAGATAATTATGGGTTTTATGGTGCATGCTTCTTAATTTTATAAATGTTGTATTCTTATTTCTGAGATCCTTCATTTCTGAAACCAGGGTCATCTCTCACCCTGCTTTGAGATGGGAGTCTTAATTTGGCTCACTGATCTTTATTTTTTTTTCTTCATTTGTGATGCCCATACTCAAATAGTATTGTTCTCTCTCTTCCCCCTCCCCCTCTGGCCTGTTTGTCATTCAGTGTTAATCAAAATAACACTCCTATTGATTTGATGTCCTCTCTGGTTATTGAGATAGCTGCCATTCAAACGAATGCTACTATTGTGTTAACCTTCTTTGTCTAATGGGGATTTGGCACATGTGCAAACCACCTGGAATAGCATCTTTCTCCATGGTTAGTCAACTGGAACCAGTTACTGTAGGGTTTCACTAAATTCCACGAGTGAGTCATGAAGCTGCCCCATATATGAATATAGCAAAGAGAGATGGTTGAAACTGACTCAGGCCTTTCTGAAGTCACTGAAAGTTCTAACTACATAGCCATTTCAAAAAAAAAGGCTAACCAGAACCAGGTACAGAAAGTTCACCCATGCCCCCAGTCTCTCCAAGGCATTTCCTTTACATATTGTCATGACTGTCCCAGAAGTAGGATCCCAACCTCTCCATACAGGGAGACGCTGTCTTAGGCGCTCTGAATATTTGCCAATTCCTCATTTCGGGCGGAATTTATGTTTTTGAAGGAAGAAGATAGTAATAGTAGCAGAGACCCCTTTGGTTTTCATACATTGATGTTGTTCTGTGTTCTAGATGGTTTTGCTTCTCAAATGTTATTTTAGGGATGGATTACCACTCAACAGCTCTCTAACATTCTTGCAAGGTTCAGACTGTCTAGTATCTTTGAAAAGTCCACTCAGTTTTGCATGTTAGTTTATTCGGGGGATGAAGTTCAGTTTCTTCTGATTTTCAGTATGACATAGTTCAGTCCTTTCTGTTAATGTTTATCTTGAGCAAAAAATCCCACGCAGTTGAAGGATGCTTATTAATGTGTATTTCTTCTTGGATCCTTGTAAAATTGTCTCCTCATTCTAGTCTTACAATCTGACTACATAGGAGTTAGTTGAATCAGGGAATTGTCTTAGGTTTGGAGTTCAACTAAAAACTTCTTTTCCCTAATATATCTCTGGCATGTGTGTGCCAGTTCATATCCCAGTCCTAAATTCGCAGTTAAGACTCTGCTTCTAAAGACCGTCTGGGCCCTTCTTCATTCTGTCTCCTTTCAGCTATAATCCCTGTTTTCTTTCTTTCTTTCTTTCTTTCTTTCTTTCTTTCTTTCTTTCTTT
>NW_020954551.1:44071848-44073733 GCF_900497805.2 Vombatus ursinus
TTCTTTCTTTCTTTCTTTCTTTCTTTCTTTCTTTCTTTCTTTCTTTCCCTCTTTTTCTTTCTTTCTTTGTTTTTTTTTGGTGAAGCAGTCAGGGTTAAGTGACTTGCCCAGAGTCACACAGCTAGTGAGTGTTATGTGCCTGAGGCCACATTTGAACTCAGGTCCTCGTGACTCCAAAGCCAGAGCTGTATCTGCGGCACCACCTAGCTGCCCCTATAATCCCTGTTTTCTGAAGAAAACTGAAATAGACTATGCTGAGAGGTAGGTTTTATGTTACAAAAGAGTCAGTCATTGTACTTCTTCACATAATATAGGTTGTACTTCCTACTTCTTTCTCATGTTCGATCTCTCCCCCAGACTGGGTCCTTCTCCATCTACAAATGCACTTTTAAATTTTTTTTATTTATTAGCAAGGCAATGGGGTGAACTGACTTGCCCAGGGACACACAGATAGTAAGTGTCAAGTGTCTGAGGCCAGATTTGAACTCAGGTCTTCCTGCATCCAGGGCCAGTGCTCTAATCACTGCTCCATCTAGCTGCCCCTAAAACTTCTTTTATTCTTTAGAACAAACACAACAGAACCAACCAAAAAAATAAAAAAACCACAACAACCAAAAACCACATTCCCTTGTCTTTGCCAATCTGTTATTATTGTCATCCTATATCTTTCCTCCCCTTCACAGCTACATGTGTTACCTTCATTACCTCTTCCCCACTCACTGCTTAGCCTCTTTGATCTGGGCTCTAGCCTCACCATTCTACTCCCCAATGACCTTTTAAGGATCAAATCGAATGGCCTTTCTCATTTTAGCCCTCCTTCTCCTTGACTTTTATGCAGGCTTTGATAATCTTGACCACCCCCACCCCCCCTTTCTTGATAGAATTTTCCTTTACATTGTTCTCTCTTGGTTTTCCTGATCTGATTGCTCTTCCTTCCCTGGTTCATCTTCCCTTAGTAGGGGCATCCCCCAAGTCTCTGTTCTCAGCCCTCTTCTCTCTCTAATCTACTTAAATTATCACTATGTAGGTTGTTTCAATATCTATATATCTAACTCCAGCCTCTCCCCGAGCTCTAAGATGCCTCATTTCCCTTCCTGTACTGGACTCTTTACTGCTACCAAACTGTTAATGAAATTTTCTAGGTCTAGGTTTCTCCTTCTAGGTCTCTCCTCTCGCATCACCACTGATTGATGTCTTCAGTTTCATGGCTTACCAGGTAGGCAAAAATTCGGCTTTCTCTGGCTGAGTCCAGTGGAGAGACAATTCAAGAGGGGGATGCTTAAAAAGTATTTCTAGTGTTATACCTCCTATCACCAAGACAACTGGAATCACATTAGCTCATCATTGAAAATACTTGATAATGATTTAGGTCACTGTCCCCAACTAATTTACTGTGGATCCTACTATTAATTACTATCTGAGAGAATAGGAAATTGCATTGCATCTGCAGGAGACTATTAAATATAGCAGATTGCATCTGGCTTGGTTGTCTGAAACATTAGGGTATGGGGACCCAGTTAGCTAAGGTGGGAATCGGGAGTTCTGGATTCAAATCCTGGTTCTCGAACTTATTAGCTGTATGATGTCAGCCAAGTTGTTTAATCTCCAGGGCCTCAATTTCCTTATTTTAAAAATGAGAATAAAAATATGTGCATTATCTTCCGCAGAGGATGGTTGTGAGGAAAGCATTTTATAAATAATAAGAAACTCTAATTGTGAGTTTTTTTGTCATTAATTATATCATTAATTATACTATTCTGAATTAAGTTTTAGGTCCCTGACCCTTGAAAGAAATAACCCTAACCATAGCTACTTAGTTTAGAGAAAGTTACCCTTGAGTAGTGTCAAAAAATCACTCCTAAATAGTCACTTTGTGATCTCTTCC
>NW_020954551.1:44073743-44120191 GCF_900497805.2 Vombatus ursinus
AGAGAGTACTGATGTTGATTGGACTGTTTTTCTCTTGTGACCCTCATTCAATCCCTCCTTATATTCCCTCCAGTCCAGCACCTCTTTATTATAGGTCCTAGGGGACCTTTAGAATCTCTCTTCTAGGAAATTTTAGAGCTTGCTGTATAAATCTCATGGACTTAAGATTTTTTAAAAGCCATTCTCATACTCCCTTCCAGGGAGCAATGTGCAATGGATAGTTCAGCAGAAAGCAGATTCAGAATCACTCCTGTATTGACTAAACTCCAATATTGACGACCAATAAAATTTCAATGCTGGAAAGCTCAAACCAGTAGCCATCATTTAAGCGACAAACCATGAGGTTAAAGACAGAAGTAAAATCACGGTGCTTTGTGTGGTCTTTTCAGAATAGTTCAAAGAGACTTGAAACCTCACATGCATTAATCTATCTTGGCTTTACGAATTAGATGGATTCCCCAAATTCTGAGTATAAAGTGAAAATTGCACATGAAAGCATCTCCTGCTGACTTCCATCGTGATTTCTGAGCTGTGTGGTCCCAGAAGAAAAGTTGAGCACCAAGACATGACACCCGTGCTTCTTGTACACTTTTGTTGGGGTGCTATCCGTTGGAATACAATTTTCTGCTTCTCCTGTGAAAGAAAAGTTAAAGCATGTACTCTGTCAATCCCAGGGACTTTTCTATATTATTAAAAACACATGCATATTTAAATATACCATACAGTGAAAGTTCTTACTTAACCATAGTTAAGCAACTAGACTATTTCTCCACATATGCAGTAGAATTCATGATTCTAGACTGGAGTGGGGAACCTGTGGCCTTAAGGCCACATGTGGACTTCTAGGTCTTTAAGTGTGGCCTTTTGTCTGAATCTTTGGTCAAAAGACTGCACTTAAAGGACCTAGAAGGCCACACGTAGCCTGAAGGCCGCAGGTTCCCCTTCTCTGGTCTATTCAGACCATATACCAGATGGCTTCTTTTGGCTAAAACTCACCAGTTCGCTAATTGCTATACTCACTAAAGAAAAGTTCATAGGAGTTTAAAGAGCTATTGTTTCTTTAAAATTGCAAGAAACCTTGTCAAGAGAACTGGGAATAGAATTTAAATATATATGTGTCTGGTCTCCTTAAGGTAGCCATTAAGGGACCATGAATTTTGTGATAAATGTTTGTAGATACAAAATTCTGAAGTGGGTTTTTGAAGTGTTCAGTTTTATTGAAATTTTCTTTCATCAGTAAAAATTATTGGTAAAAGTGTTATAATTAGTAAAGTTATTATTAGTTAAAATTGTTATTGTTATGAGAGGAACAGATATGTAAATCATATTCTTTTCCTAATAGACTTTGTTGTTATTCAGTCATTTTTCAGTCATGTTCAACTCTTCATGACCCCATTTGGGGTTTTCTTGGCAAAGATACTGGAGTGGTTTGTCATTTCCTTCTCCAGCTCATTTTACAAATGAAGAAACTGGGGCAAACAGGGTTAAGTGACTGCCCATGGTCACACAGATAGAAAATGTCTCAGGTCAGATTTGAACTCAGGTCTTCCAGAGTCCAGGCCCTGTACTCTTATCCACTGCACCACCTAGCTGCCTCCAGTAGACTAAATACTACAATATCTAACAAATTTGCACAAGGTGCCCATGGTTTACTTAATTCTTTCTAGTTCCTTTATTTAAAAAAAAAAAATGCCCCAAATCCATGACCAGTTAGTGGAACCTTTGTTTAACCTTAGGCAATTCCATTTGGTTTCTCTGCCTTCTAATTCTCAGTTAGAAATGCTGGTTTATTTTGTGGGAAAGTATATCTCTCTCCTTAAGAAGTCAATGCAGTGGATAGAGCTCTGGCCTGGGAGTCAGGAGGACGTGAGTTCAAATCCAGCCTCAGATACTTGACACTTGTTACTGTGTGACCCTGGGCAAGTCACTTAACCCCATTGCCTAGCTTGTTTTTCATGGAACCATTTTCTAACACATATCAAACATTCTTTCAAACAGGAGAATCCTTAAATAAAATTGATCCTGAATTTGAGAAGGCTTTGAAAGGAGATGATTTTATCATTCAGTAAGTAGGTTTTTTATTTATATCCTTAGGGATCACTTTTATATTTGAGTGGTAAAACCCCTCCTCCAAAATTATAAGACTCTTAAAGTCTGATTTAGGAGTAACCCCAATCACACAGTGGTTCATGTAATTAAACTTAATTTGTTGTTGTTGGGTTTTTTTTGGTAAGGCAGTTGCCAAATTGGGGTTAAGTGACTTGCCCAAGGTTACACAGCTAGTGTCAAGTATCTGGTCTGAGACAGAATTTGAACTCAGGTCCTCTTGATTCCAGGGCTATCTACTGTGCCACCTAGCCGCCCTTTGTTATTGTTGTTGTTCAGTCATTTTTTAGTTGTGTTTGACTTTGTGACCCTATTTGGAGTTTTCTTGGCAAAGACATTGGAGTGGTTTGCCATTTCCTTCTCCACTTCATTTTACAGATGAGGAAACTGAGGCAAACAGGGCTAAGTGACTTGCCCAGGGTTACACAGGTAGTAATTGTCTGAGGTTGGATTTGAACTAAGGTCCTCCTGACTCCATAGCTGTAATCAAACTGTAATAGATTTGCTAACATTCTTTCTGTTTGTCAGGAAAAAGACAGCAGGCCAGGAGATGAGTATCTTGGGGAAATATTATTTTAACCCCAAATGGGGTCATGAAGAGTTGAACATGACTGAAAAATGACTGAATAACAACAAAGTCTATTAGGAATTCCAGGGAAGGGTTGAAAGCTGAGGATAGTGATATTGGTAGATGTTCATGGAAAGGACAGGCAAAGAAATTTGGAATTTTTATAAAAACTTGGTATTCATAAAAGGCTTAAAATAAGAATAATAATAGTTTAAATCTACATAGAATGCTTTCATCACAGAATTTCCTACTGAAAGAAATATGTATTCTCAGATATATTTCAGGAGAGTGAAAGTGGGTAGAAGGAACAAACTGTGTGGGTTTGGGCTTTTATTGATGATTTTAAAAAATTACGTCGCCTTGATGAAGACATAATTTTCTTTTTAATACTAATACTCCACTTTATGTTTGAAGCCACCTAAGAATTCCACAAAAATTCACATCATCACAGAGTTAAGAGAGGCAAGGAGAGGTCCTTGATGTTTATTCAGAGGCAAAATTAAATTTAAGTGAAAATTCCTAAAGACTTTTGTGTGACTGTCCGTGATAATAATAGTCAACATTCATATAGCTTCTTGTGATTTGCAAAGTACCATGTAGCTTATTTGATCCTCATTTTGACCCTATGAGGTGCTAATTATTCTCATTTCACATGAAGAAACTGAGGCCCAGAGGAATCAAATAATTTGCCCCCGGTAAAAATCGAGTGTATGTGGGCAGCTAGGTAGCACAGTGGGTAAAGCACTGGCCCTGAAGTCAAGAGGACCTGAATTCAAATCTGACCTCAGTCCAAACACTTGACACTTAACTAGCTGTGTGACTGGGCATTCACTTAACCCCAATTGCCTTAAAAAAAAAGTGAGTGTCAGAAATGGGAAAGTCAAGTCTATTGACTCCAAATCCAGTATCCCTTGTTGCTTTTGGTTTCCATCTCTGCATCAAACCTTCTTCTTTTTTTTTTTGGCTAGGCAGTGGGGTTAAGTGACTTGTCCAGGGTCACATAGCTAGTAAGTGTCAAGTGTCTGATGCTGGATTTGAACTCAGGTCCTCCTGACTCCAGGGTTGGTGCTCTATCCATTGTGCCACCTCGCTGCCCCCATCAAACCTTGGAAGCCTCCTCCTCCTTCCTTCTCCTCCTTCCTCCTTCTTCTTTCTCTTCTTTAAAAAAAATTCTGTGTTGTTGCATCATCATTTTTGGTTATAACCAAGTCATCTACTATTCAGTTCTTTACCTATTTTAGTACTCTCTCTGGTCACATTCTTCTCTACATCATCTTCAAAGTTTGACTTTGGAAGAGACTAGTAACTTATCAGAGTTTCAAATTTATTGATGCCAAAGGACTGTGTAGATTTCCAGGGCTTCATCTAAAGACGGCTAACTTTCAGGCATTTATTTATTCTTTAGCTCTTTTTCTGAAGTATTTTCTTTTGTTTTCTCTGCTTCAACAAATTCTAGAAATTGTTGAGGTTTTAGTTTGAAATGCTTTTTAAGGAGTTCTTGAAACTTATCTAGGTGGTGCAGGGGATAGAGCTCTGGGCCTGGAGTCAGGAAGACCCGATTCCAAATCCAACCTCAGACACTTACTAGCTGTGTGACCCTGGGCAAGTCACTTAACCTTTGTTTGCCTCAGTTTCTGTAACTGTAAAATTGGGAAAATAACAAAACCTAACTCCCAGGGTTGTTGTGAAGATCAAAAGAGAATATTTGTAAAGTGCTGCACATAGTAGGTGTCTTATAAATGTTCATTCCCTTCCTTTCTCCTCCTTAGATGACATGAGGATTTTCCAGCTTTGGTATTACCTGCCAGAGCTTGTATTCCACCAGTATAGCCTTCAAGAACCCAAGGTCACCTCTGTATTGTCATGAGTCACTGAAATGGGACTTTTATAGAGGACTAAAAACATGTTAAAACTTCTTTTGATCTTTAAAACTTTTCTTTGCTCCACTTTTCCCCCCTGAGATTTGTGCATATTAGGTTTTTTATTTTTATTCTTTCCCTGATATTTGGGGTTGAGCACCAGTTTATTCTTTAATGATAATGACATCTTGTAAAGCATCTTGAATTTCCCCCAAAGTACCTCTTTTGGTAAACTTTTTATATTTTAAGGTTGATCATTAATTACATTAGAGGCATATATAGATCTAATAGAATGTAAGTTCTTTGAAGGCAGGTATTAATCCCTAGTGCCTAGCATAGTGACTGGCATACAGTAGGTGCTTAATAAATGCTTTTGAATGATTGTTATATACATGCATACAATAGAGTCATAAAGAAGGAAATGATCTCAAAGACCAGTTAATCCAGCCTATTTGTTTTACAAACAAGGAAATTAAAGGCGAGAGAAGCTAAATAATTTACCTAAGGTCATATAGCTAATTAGTAGCAGTGTTAGGACAAGAATACAGATCTCTTTATTCCTAATAAGTTTACTATACTTTCTTTTCAAAAGAAACACACACACACACACACACACACACACACATACATGCGTGCAACTTTATGCTGTGGATGTACTGTACATTGTATCTTTTGTATCCCAATACCAGCACAGTGCTATCTATAGGAGTCTAATAAATGCTCATTGATTGACTTATTGAAGCACATTGTGGAACATCTGATACCAATTATAATCCATGTGTGCAGTTATAACTACTATTACCAGTGCTCAGTGAACAGTTATGTCCACCTGCACATAAGTAGCACTTGTAAACTCTGGGGCTACTTCCCAAGTCTCCATTCTCACTGTTAAGTAGTGTACCAGAACTTGAGAGGCTTCTTTCACCTATAGGGGGACCCTGAGGTGTTTGGGGCTGTCTATTCCAGTGCTATAGCGTAGGAGCCCCCACCAGCGTGCTCCCCCCATGATTATCAGTTAATATTAGTCAGCTTTTGTAAATAGGTCTTTACTTCAGTGGTATAGTTGGCACAAAATACATTTTCACACTTGTGGGGGCACATTCTTATACAAATATGTAGAGAGGCCAGGGGAAAGTAGACTCAAGCAAATGTATAATAAAGAGGTAAATTCAGAATCCTTTCTCTCCTTTGTGGAATGCTCAAGAAGTTTCCTCTAGGCATGTTTTAGCTTTTCTGGGCTACTTGTGGAGCCTTGAAGTGGCTTGCTTCATCACATCTAGCCAACTCAAGGTTTCCAATGTAGACACTGCCCCCAGATGTTGTTTTAGAGGATGTTAACTGGAGTCTTATAGAAAAAGTCCAATCTTCGAGCCTTCCAAAGTTCATGAGGTCCTCCTCCACCCACTGAGGCTGAGGTGGGGTGAGGTGGGAGGTGAAGACCAAGACTGAGATTGAGTGCTCTGCCTCCCTACCCCACAAGTGACTTCTCAGTAACGTGGCCAGAATGCTGTCCCCTGAGTCCCCCATCACTCAAGTATCCTAGTTTTTAACTGCTCTTCTATTTGATGACTCATGGGGGTGACTCAGTTTTTAAATCAATCTGAGCAGACTTCCTGCACATTGAAACTACAATTTATCCAGTGGCTTTCAAGGACGTTTCACACTTAGTCTAAAGCTTATGATTGATTTCACTGAATCAAGGCATGTTCTCACCTGGCTAAGGTATCAGGGTAGAGCACCTTATCACTTACTTTAGTGAAGTGGGATGATTTGATTGACTTACTCTAGCAACTGTCGCCCTTATACATATATTTAGACAGCTATTTGGTTTGTAGCTACAGCCAGTATTTAAAGAGCTGTTGATTGTGACTGTCTCTTAGACTTAAAATTACATTCCAAGCTTGTCTCCCAGCATTTCTGTGTGTTGCCACATTGTTTGAAGCTATGCATTCTTAAGGTGCCTTTTCTGGCCTCTCTGTTTATGGTGCTCCTCCTTCAACTTGGTAGAAAATGTAAGCTTGGGTACTTTTTCTTTGTTTTTAGCGTATGGTCAGCCTAGTAAAAATATGTCACAGTGTATTGGACCTGCTTTTGGGTAATCCTCATCCTATGTATCTGAGACATCTTTGATCTTAAAGTTATATATTCAGCAGGCTAATAAGCATAAATCAGGCGTCAGGAACTGTGCTAAGTTCTTTGTTCAGTCATGTCTGACTCTTTGTGACCCCATTTGGGGGGTTCTTGGCAAAGATACTGCAGTGGTTTGCCATTTCCTTCTCTAGGTCATTTTGCAGATGAGGAAAGTGAGGCAAATGGTGTTAAGTGACTTGCCCAGGCTCACATAGCTACTAGGTGTCTGAGGCTGGATTTGAACTCAGATCTTCCTGACTCCAGGGCTGACACTCTATCCACTGTGCCACCTGATAATAATAATTAAACAACAAAAAAAAGGCAAAAGAAAGCCTTTGCTCTTAAGGCATTCACAGCCTAATAGGGGAGACAAATATGTACAAACAAGAAATATACAAGTTAAACTGCTTTATGGTTCTTCAGGTCTGGAGTTTGTTACTGACCTCTTGAACCTAGTCTTTTATTTAATCATAACATGTTTCTTTTCTTTCTTTTTTTTTTAAACATGAGGCAACTGGGATTAAGTGACTTGCCCAGGGTCACACAGCTAGTAAGTATCAAGTGTCTGGGCTGAGACCAGATTTGAACTCAGGTCCTCCTGACTCCAGGGTCAGTGCTCTATGTATTGTGTTACCTAGCTGCCCCTAACTATAACATGTTTAAAGAACGATATTCAGTAGCCATGCTCAGCTTCTTATTACCAGTGAAAATATTTGGCATGAAGTAGATCTTCCTATTGCAGGCTGACATGGTCCCATTGTTGTTTTTCAGGCTTTACTGGGCCATAGTTCTTCAGCAACTGGGCTTTTCCAATTCATTTTGGCCCATACGCATCAGGATTTCTCTGGTACAATCATCTGTTAACATACGGCAGTTCTCAAGGGCCTCTGATAATGCTTGTAACCCGGTGACTTGGGATATGGCAAAAAGTAGACCTTGATACATATTTACTCATTGAATCCTGAGGCATAGCTGTGCTCAACAGTATTGAATATATTTTTCCAATTCTGCTTCAGTTTATTATTCCTTGGGAAAGGCACTTACTAAGCACTTCTTTGCTATCGTGACATTGCCTTACATGTTTAGTGCATGTCTTAGAGGAGTCAGATTCCCTCAATTATTGTCAGACCCCAATTCTTCTGGCATTATGGGTTGTTCTTATGAAGTCAGTGTGAAAATATGATGTGTATGTCTACACATACACGCATATTTGTGTTCCCTAACATGTCAATATCAATAATATGTTAATATCGGGTCAGCCTGAATGCATCCCCTAAATTTTCTCCACCCAGAGCATTATCATAATCAATAATAGCATAGAATAATTAGAAAGAACCCTAGACTTGAAATCATTTTGAGTCCTTGGCTCTACCCCATATTAGCTGTGGGACTTCAGATTAATCACTTAACATCTCTCATGAGTGAAACTGAGCAGTGAGATTCCTGCCCAGCAAAGGGATGAACTAAATGATTTCTGACACCTCTTCCAAGCTTGAGATTCTGAAATTCTTTCTGAACCTTAGTTTACTCATTTGTAAAATAAGGATAACAGTGCTTGTACTACCTTGTTTGCACGGTTGCTATGACAAAAGTGCTTTGGAAACTAGAAAGCATGTGTATTCCTAATGTGACTGAGAGCCTTCTAAGAGAGACTTAGAAGATTAATAAGACTGATGGTCTTATCAAACCTGAGGACCTCTATCAATATTTGGTGGCTAATGTAGGATCAAATATGGGAATAGCTGGAAAGAATTTCTAAGGAGATGATGAAGACCTAGTTAAGTAACTGAAGGATTGAGAGGCAAAAGTACTTTTTCATCACTGCTTCAAATAGAGGGTAAGTACTTTAGGGCCATGAACTCAGGATTTTCTACCTAGCAAAACAGCATATTTTATGAAGACAGGGGAAATGGATATTTGAAAAGCAAATAGACAGGAAAAATTGACAGAGAGAGAGGTTCACTACAAATAAGTCTTCCAATAACGAACAAGCTTTTCAGACAAAAAGATCAGTATTATCTAAGGCTCTTGAAGTATATCCCATAATCAAAAGAAACTAACGTGGAGTAATATTATACATAAGTAACAAGGTATACTGCTATGAGAAAATCCATGAACCACAATGGGAGGAACATAGTGGAGAACCAGAGGAGAACCAAGTATATCATAGACCACCTGGACAAGAAAGAAAAATGGATGAGGAGTTCAGAAATGCCGTGAGTCTAGCACAGGGGCATAATATAGTAGAAATCCTTGTGGAGAGGGGGCCTGCCCATCATCCCTGCCACCATCAGCACCGACACCAACAGCCGATTATCTGCCCCCAGGTAGGTAAGCCCAAGAGCCCCAGAAATGGCAATGCCTCCCAGACTTGCTGTCGGCCAAGTTCCCACAGCCATCATCCAGGAGAGTAAACGTTATGGAAATGAGATGCTTCTGCCTCTTGCCTGACTCCTTAGCAACCGCAGAGACCGAAGACTAAGCATTGACATTATTTCCCAGTTGCCTAAAGTATCTGGCTGCATAAATGGTTGGGGCTCGTCAGACTTGATTGATTAACACTGCTATGCAAGGCAACACATTCTTTTACCCCGGGAGCTCCTGCGCCCATGAAGAATTGGGTGGGGAGCTCAATGGGAATCTTGAAACAGCTCTATATCCTTGCTAACTACCTTTTCTGTATTATTGTGGAGTTAACTCCTTTTGTTAAAAACCCTACATATACAAGCTCTCCAAATATCTCATTTTTGTTCTAATTATGAGCCTAAATCACCAGCATTAGCCTGAGTCAAATCTGGCCCTGAACAACATTCATTGGATGGGAAGGGAATAATAATAATAACTAACATTTCTATAGCATTTGCTATGTGCCAGCCACTATGCTAAGTGCTTTTTACAAGTATTACCTTATTTGATCCTCACAACAACACTGAGAGATAAGTGCTATTGTTATCTCCATTTTGACAGATGAGGGAACTGAGGGAAATGGTCTTTAAATGACTTGCCCAGGGTTACACAGTTAGTAAATGCCTGAGGTCATATTTGAACTCGGGTTTTCCTGACTCCAAGTCTATCCACTGTGCCATCTAGCTACCCTTAGGAATAGGAACTAGACAAGTTCAGAAAAGTAATCTCAGGAGGCAGTTAGGTGGCTCAGTGGGTAGAGGGCTCAGCCTGGAGTCAGGAAGACCTGAATTCAGATCTGGCCTCAGACACATACTAGCTGTGTGACCCTGGGCAAGTCATTTAACATCTGTTTGCCTTAATCCGCTGAAGAAGGAAATGGCAAATCATTCTAGTATCTTTGCCAAGAAAAAGAAATAAACATGGGCATAGAGGAAACAAAATGATCACTTTTACAGATGACTTGCTGGCTTCTAGAGAGTCAACTCAAAAACTGATTGAAAAAATTAACAACTTCCGCAATATGCAGGATATAAAACAAACCCACATAAATCATTGACATTTCTGTACATTAACAAAAAAAAACCAGCAGAAAGAGAAATTCCATTTAAAATGACTGTGGATAATATAAAATACTTGGTGATCTACCTGCCAAGACTATATGAACGCTCTTTACACAACTGAAAACAGATATGAATAATTAGAGAAATACTAATTGCTCCTCGGTAAGCCAAGCCAATATAATAAAAATGACAATACTACTTAAATTAATTTACTTAGTGAATGCTTTTTGCAATCTTGGAACTCTCCCAAGGATAGCCTTCACTGGATTAAAATATAATTGGAAAATATTTAATGAAATAAATAAAAATACAATAAAACATAAATAATGTGGTTTTCTAAGTCAATATCCAGCTGGCAGGGATCCTCATAATAGAGTTTATTTAGCCCTTGCTTCCATTTGAATTTGTTTTAGAGTGCTAGAAAAAATAATAACAAAATTTATCTAGAGGAACACAAAATCAAGAATATCAAGGAAATCAATGAAAAAAAAAAAGGGAACAGTACCTGATCTCAAACTATACTGTATATACTCAAACTATACTCAAACAAACTATATAAAGCTGTAATCATTAAAATAATTTGGTACTGAGTAAGAAATGAGAGGTTGACTAGTAGAACAGATTAGGTACTCATTATACAGGAGCAAACAAAGCACTGTAGCCTAGAGTTTGACAAACTCAGAGATCCCAGCTATTGTGGTAAGAACTCACCAAGAACTCAGAAGAACTTACTGAAACAACTGTTGAAAAAAGGAAAGCAATCTGGAAGAGCAAACTGCCGGCTGCTGGGACTGGTTCTTGCTCAGTTGGCAGTTAGGGTCTTCTTTTGCGGCTGCTCCTCTGAGATTGCTTCTCTCTGCCTTGGATCAGTGACTGGGAACTAGGTAGTGGGAGATGGGCTTGCCAGACGGCCCCTGTCCCTATACCCGGTACTAATTTAGCCATCCTCTGCAATCTTTTTCTGCTCCAGTGTTTCCCAACCTGCTGCCCAGTTTCAGCTGTCATTCAGTCCCTGGTGCTGGAATTCAGTTCCATCTGCACCCCTCACCAGACCCAATCCCCAGTATCTCCAAACCTCCATTTTTGTTTCTATAAGGCTCCTTGGTCTGAAAAAACATGACTCATGACTTGTTCTTGGAATTCCCAATTAGAATTCAATCTGATGTGTTTTCTAGATGTTTGTCAAGGAGGTGTAGTGGGTGAGGTAGGCTGTAATGTTTCCTCTTACGCAGCCAGCTAGCCTCTGCCCCACTGTCTGCATTTTGGTAGGTCATCTGCCAAGCTTGGCATGTTCTCTCTCCATTCCTCCGCTCGGTGAAATCCTGCTCCCTCAGCTTCCACCCAGTTCAGGGGCTGCCATTCCATGAAGCTTCTTCTGATTTCTTCTCCTTCCTAAACCTTTTAGAAAGCTCATCTGGATCTCTTCTTGGCTTTTTAGCCTATTCTATCTTATATTATACTTACTTGTTTACAAGTTATATCTTCCAGCAGATTGTTAACCCCTTGACAAGGTTTGTATTTTTCCTCTTTTTGTAATCTTAGCAACATAAACCAGTTCCATACACATAGTAAATTGAAATGAATAGATTATTTATGTCTCAATTTTGTGGATAACACAAAGCTAACAATGTTGAACCGCGAAATCAGGATACCAAAAGATCTTGTTAGGCTGGGATGATGGGAAAATGACAGCAAGATGGAATTTAATAGATCCTCACTTAGTTTAAACAAATCAACTGTTATATTACAATATAAATGAGATTTGGTTAGAAAGCATTCCATGTTCAAATGACTAAGGATTTTAGTGGACTACAAGCCTAATAGGAGTCAGTAGTATGATGTGGTATACAAAAAAACTCACAGGATCTTAAAATCATAGAATTCTAAGGCCTAAAGAAAGTGAGGCATTAGTTGGGCTCTAATCTGCTTTTGTCAGACTCTCATATCTGTTATATTGTGTAAATTCTTGGTCATCACTTTCAGAATGTATGTTAATAAGCTAGAGTTCATCCAGAGGCAGAAGGCCAAATTGTGAAGGATTTAAAACTGTGTCAGCTGTGGACCAGTTGAAGGAACTGCTGGGTATGTTTAGCTTAGAAAGAAGATTTAGATGACATGATTGTCATCTTTAAGTATTTAAAAGGGTCATGTAGGAAAAGGAAGGGACTTATTCTGCTTGGTTCCAGAGGGCCAAACTAGTACCAGTGGGTGGAAATTACAAGGCAGTGGATTTTGAATTAACATATGAAAAGACTTTTGTGAGGTCTAGGCCATCCAAAAGTGTCTTCACACAGATGCTCCGTGATTACCATCCAGGGATGTTGTAAAGAGAATTCATGCTTTGGGTCCAGATTGGACTTGAGATGCAAATAGGAAGCTCTGAAAGCCACTCAAAATCTGAAATTCTGTGATTTTATGTAAATATGAGCTATTCCTTATTTCCTGATGCCTACAGAGAAGCGTTGTATGTGAAGAGTGAAAACTCTTAAGAAATTAGGCATTATGGGGCAGCTAGGTGGCACACTGGCCCTGGAGTCAGGAGGACCTGAGTTCAAATACAACCTCAGACACTTATAAGTTGTGTGACCCTGGACAAGTCATCCAACCCTAATTACCTCAAAAAAAGAAAGAGAAAGAAAAGAAACTAGGCATTAGTTGTTGCTGTACACTTTTAATCCCAGCTATTGGGTGGGTTGAGGCTGGTGAATCTCTTGAGCTCTGGAGTTTGGAGCTGCAGTGTGCTATGCTGGCCCCTCCTAAGTCTGCCATCCATATAGTGAGCCTCTGGGAGTGAGAACTACCAGGTTGCCTAAGGATGGGCAAACTGGACCAATCAGAAACAGAGAAGGTCAGAGTTCCTGTGCCAATCAGAGTGAGATTGGGCCCATGAGTAGTCCCTGCTCTCACAATCTGGGTGAGAAAGGGAGACCCAGCCTTTTAAAAACAAAAGGAAGGGAAAAAAGCTGTTAATTTGTACTTCAATATGGTTATGTCCTGTTTTACATAATAGACATATAATTAAGAAGTAATATGGAAGTTAATTTGCAAAAATTAAGTCATGTTAAAATTCACTAGGATAGCCGAATGTTTAAAACATCATATTAATGAGATTACCTACTGACCTGGAAGTCATTGTTAGAAATTTGACTGGGGCTTTCAGATACCCTTTTTTAAAATTCTGGTGACTCCTGCTTAAAGCTTTGAGGACTATAATGACAAGAATAGGAGGCCTAGAGTGTGAGGGCTTGAGTGCCTAAGACCCTTTAACTCCTCCTTACCCCCCCATAATGGAGTAGAATCAAGTTACTATGACTATTAAGAGCAGATGTCATTTATTTATTTATTCACAAATGTTTGTTAAATTTTTGCTATGTACAATATACTCTTCTAGGCCTTGGGGGAAACACAAAAGCAGCAATTATTATGTTAACAAAATGAGAACAGTAACATCTCACATCACATTTCATTTCCCAAAGTCCCATGCCCTCAAGGATTCTGGTGGGGGTACACTTAGGCACCTTAGAGGTCATCTAGTTCAACCCCACCTCATTTTACAAAAGAGGAAACTGAGACCCAGAGAGATTAAAGGATTTGTCCAAAGTTACACAGGTAGCAAATGACAGAGCTGGGATTCAAACTAAAGTTTCGTGACTCCTAAGTTCGTTTTGAACTACAGATGAGAATACAAGTACTCAACGAGATCAAAGCATAGTTGTTCATATTTAAGTATTGAGTTTTACAGTTTATAAAGCATTTTTCTCCTGTGACCTATCTGGGTATGTAAAGCAAGTACCATATTGATCTGGAAGGAAATATGGACAAGCAGGACAGCTTTGAGTACTACATGTTGAATTTATTACTTACTTAAAAGTAAAAAGAAAACCATATATGATGGAGATTTGAAGTTTCATGTGTAACCCTCCTTTTTTATGTTCTCCTTTGTATGTGGAAATGTTAATTTTGTTTGGTGTTTATTAAGGTCAGAATAAAAAACACACATTAAATTTTTTAAAAAATTTAAATTTTTTTTAAAAATGAAAAATATTTTAATTAATTTTTTTATTTAAAATATTTTAATATTTATTTTTCTTTTTTTATTAATTTATTTTGATTTTTCAACAATCACTTCCATAAGCTTTTGAATTTAAAATTTTTCTCTTCCTCCCTCCCCACCTTCCTCCCCAAGATGGCGTGCAATCTGATATAGGCTATACATATACATTCCTATTAAACATATTTTCACATTAGTCATGTTGTAAGGAAGAATTAGAACCAATAGGAGGAACCATAAGAAACGAAAAACAAAATAAAGCAGAAGAAAAAAAAATAGCAAATAGTATGCTTCGATCTGCCTTCAAGCTCCATAGTTCTTTCTTTGGATGTGGATAGCATTTTCCATCATTAGACCTTTGGAGTTGTCTTAGATCTTTGCATTGCTGAGAAGGGCTAAGTCTATCAAAGTTAGTCATCGCACAACATGGGTGTTACTGTGTACAATGTTCTCCTGGTTCTGTTCACTTCACTCATCATCAGTCCATGCAAGTCTTTCCAGGTTTTTCTGAAGTCTGCCTGCTCATCATTTTTTCTAGCACAATAGTATTCCATTACATTCATATACCACAACTTGTTCAGCCATTCCCCAATTGATGGGCATCCCCTCAATTTCCAATTCTTTGCCACCACAAACAGAGCTGCCGTGAATATTTTTGTACATGTGGGTCCTTTTCCCATTTGTGTGATCTCTTTGGGATGCAGCCTTAGAAGTGCTATTGCTGGGTCAAAGGGTATGTGCATTTTTATAGCCCTTTTGGCATGGTTCCAAATTGCTCTCCAAAATGGTTGGATCATTTCACCACTCTACCAATAATGCATTAGTGTTCCAATTTTCCCACATGTTCTCTAACATTTATCATTTTCCTGTTTTGTCATGTTGGCCAATCTGATAGGTGTGATGTGGTACCTCAGAGTTGTTTTGATGTACATTTCTCTAATCAATAGTGATTTAGAGCATTTTTTCATATGACCATAGATGGCTTTAATTTCTTCATCTGAAAACTGCCTACTCATATCCTTTGACCATTTATCAATTGGAGAATGACTTTAAAAATATTTAAAATATGTTTAAAAATTTAAAAAATGCCATATTGGTTTGAATCCCTGAAATGTATCCCCAAAATGAGATCTTTTTGAAAGAAAAAAAAAAGACACATCAAAAAGAAAAACACAGATTATTGGCTGCATTTGGGTTTAATACAAGCCAGATTTGAAGGGAAAGTAGAGCTTCCATTTAGAGCAGTACCTCATTATATTGTTAATTGTAAAGTGTTGTATAAATTCAAACTGTTGTTATTGATATTAACAAAGGTCCCCTTGCCTTCCTTTATTTTTTCCTTGTGAATATCCAGGTGGAATCTGTCAAAAATATCAGAACTTACTGCAGAAAAACAGTCGGAGTCCAAAGAAGCAAATAAACAGCCTACCCTGACTAGCTCATCTACTATTATTGATGGTGTCAAGACACAAAGTATTGGGAACTGAACGAGGCTGAGCACTTACACAACAGAACATAATTAGACTTGGAAATAGAAAAAACTAAGTGGTGGACTTATAGGCAACAAATTCCGAAAGACTGAGTTTACTTTCAGTATTGTTCATAATAGCTAGCAAGAATTTTAGAAGTGTTTCAATATCTCTCTAAAATTCATAGTTCATAAGATTTAAAGATGGAAGAGATACTTAAAAGTCATCTGGTTTAATCTTTTCATTTTAAAGACCAGGATGCTGAGGCCCAGAGTGATTAGGTGACTTACCCAAAGCCATACAGATAATAGCAGAGTCAGTGTTTGAACCCTGGACCTCTGACTACAAATGTAATTTTATAGTCACTAAATACATTTCCACAAAAAAGTGGCAGAGTGGTAAGCTCTTTTTCATGTAGAAGATTTGGGCTAATTAGTATAGTTTGCAAGACTTAATCAGATTTGAAGAACTTTTTCTCAAAGAAAAGGTTCTGGGAAAAAACAGAAATAAATAGATGAGCACCTAACTCTGAATAGTGGGGAAAATGGTAATTTTTAGGTACTACTTTTCATTTGAAGTATAATTAGATTTCTTGTGCAATGCTAAGAGGCTCTGCTATAGTGGAAGGAGCTGGTAATGTTTGCCTTGGAAAAGAAAATATAAAAGGAAAATATGATCGATTTCTCCTATTATTTGAGAGACTGTTGTAGAGAAGGAGAATGTATATTCCATAGTTCTCCAAGTGGAAGAACTATGACTAATGGATGAAAGTTCAAAATGAGTCATATTTCATCTGAATATAAGGAAAGATTCATTGGAAATATCCAACTATGAAACAGGCTAAGTAGTAAGTTCCACCCAAGGAAGGGTGGAGGTATTCAAACAGATTCTGTAAGGCCCATTTTTGACTGTTGCAGAAGGTGTGTATACCTTCATGGAATCTTAAGAGTTTGAAGAGATCTTAGAGGTTAGTTATTTTAATCCTTTACCCAGTGACCATCCCTAACACATGGCTATCTCTTCTCTTTGAATACCTCGAGAATCCCCTTTCTTACAAGGCAGAACATTCCATTTTCAAACATTTCTAATTGTTAGGAAATTCTTTCTGATATTGAACAAGGAGTCCATCTCCCTGTGACTTCCTTTCTTTTTTAACATTTAATTTTTGCCTGGTGTGGTAGACCATGCCTGTAATCCCTGCTCCTGGAGAGGCTGAGGTCAGTGGATTACTTGGGCTCAGGAGTTTTGGACTGCAGTTAGGCTAAAGTTGATCAAGTGTCTGCACAAAGTCTGATACCAATATGGTGAGTCCCTCTGGAAGCAAGAGGCCTCCAGGCCACCTAAAGAGGGGCAAACCCATTCAGGTTAGAAATGGAGCAGGTCAAAGCTCCCCTGCCAATTAATAGTTGGATTGGGCCTGAGAGTAGCCACTCAACTTCTGGCCTATATGCAAGATAGGGAGACCTAGTCTCCAAAAAAATAACTTCATTGTTTTTTAAATTAACATTTATTTTTTTCTCTCTCTCCCACCTTTCTTCCACTGGGAAAAAAAAGAGAACAAAACTAAAATTTCTGTAATAAATATTCATAGTAAAACAAAACAAATTCCCTCATTGGTCATGTCCAAAAATATGACTCATTCTGCATCTTGATTCTATCTATCACATCTCTGTCAGGAGGGAGTAGCATGATTCATCCTTCATCTGTTCTTTGGAATTTTGGTTGGTTATTGAATTGATCAGAACTGTTCTTAAGCCTTTCAAAATGGTTTGTCTTTACAATGGTCTTGCTATTTGTATAACCTATTCTCCTGGTTCTGCTTACTTCGCTCTGTATCAGTTTATGCAAGGCTTCCCAGGTTTCTCCGAAACCATCTCTCTCACCATTTTTTGTAGCATGGTAGTATTCCAGTAAGCCATATACCGCAGTTGTTCAACCTTTTTGCTAAATGATGTGTTCCTCCTTAGTTTCCAGTTCTGCTATAAATATTTTTGTATATATGGGTTGTTTCCCTCTTTCTTTGATCTCTTTGGGAAATAGGCAGTAACTTCCTTTCCAAGACTAGTATTCTGTGCTTCTATTTATGGTTTCAGATTTTCCCCCTTGCTAACTGGAGATATATTTTCTTCTCCTTTTTCCATGAACCCATCCAAAAAAAGAAAATGTGCTGTGATACATAGTATTGCTAAAGTTGAAGCCCAAAGAAATGTGTCATTTGATGATGGGAAGTTGGTAGATTTTCTTCTTACCTTTTCTGTGCATTGATATGGAACATCAGTACATAGGAAAGCCCAGTTGGGTTCTTCAAATTCTCTACTTCCCCACTCCTACCCATTTTTGCAGATGAATGTCTATTACCAGATGAAACTTGGATTGTATTGCTAGTGAATTTGAAATGTTCGGATAGGAAAACTGAAGGACTTTGGGATATAGATTGTATCTTTATTTCTTTCAGTGGAAGCTCTTTTTTTTTGTTGTTGTTGGAAAAAGGAGATCGTAGGGAGTGACAAGATGTTGAAAGAGAAGTACGGGAGAGGGGAATCATAGCTTCTTGTCATCATCGTCTTTGTGCCAAAAATACAGTGAAGATCTCAAAGACCGGGATGAACCAAGTAAAAAGAACCAAGTCAAGAGGTTTTTAAGTTAAATTGAGGGGAACGGGAGAAATTTGCCCTTTAAAATTTTCTTAAATTAAAAAAAACCCTGATGCCATTTGCAA
The DNA here is from genome assembly GCF_900497805.2 of Vombatus ursinus. Lineage (NCBI taxonomy): Eukaryota > Metazoa > Chordata > Mammalia > Diprotodontia > Vombatidae > Vombatus > Vombatus ursinus. Next base: position 44,092,113 of record NW_020954551.1, read on the forward strand.
TGATAGTAAAGAAAGTTTTGGGGACCAGTTCTCAAGAGAAACTAATAAGAGAGGGACAATGACATTTATTTTTTTAAATTTTTAAAATTTATTTTTAGTTTTCCACATTCACTTCTATAAGATTTTGAGTTCTAAATATTCTCCCCCTCCTTCCCCTCACCCCTCCCCCAAGATGGCATGCAATCTAATACAGGCTCTACATGTATAATCATATTAAACATATTTCCATATTAATCATGTTGTAAAGAAGAATTAGAACCAAAGGGAAAATGAGAAAGAAGAAACAAACAGAAAAAGAGAAAATAGTGTGCTTTGATCTGCATTTGAACTCCATAGTTCTTTCTCTGGATGTGGATAGCGTTTTCTGTTATGATTATTTTGGAATTGTCTTAGATCCTTGCAGACAATGATATTTCTAACCTCAGATTTTCATATTCTGGTAGACAGAGGATAAGTCATAAGCAGATTGAACTTGAAATTAATATTAGCTCAGAAGTGCCCAAGATTTGGATGCATGGCATGCATGACCAGAATACAACAGTGGAAATATATAACTCATTTAAAAGAAATAGATCAAATAGAAAAGATAAGGGGTATAGCTCTGCATATTAGAAGGTTATGGGAATCTAGAACCTGCAAGGTAGAAATGTGGTAGTACTTGGGCCAAGATAAAAGAGAATAGAAAATGATATTGTTTTGGGAGCATATTATAGACAAAATGGGCAGCAAGAAGAATACTTCCAAATACAAATTATCAAACTAATGTAGAAGCAAGATGTATGGTGGTAATGATCAACGATGTAAGCTTATTCAAGCATCTGTCTGAAGTCTCATTCTGATAAATTCTTGACTTGCTTTGGTTACAGTTTTATTTTTCCTGAAGGTTAAAGAAGCAGCAAGTGATATTGCTGCTCTGAACTTAACTCAGATCAATAGAGACTTGGTTTGAAACATGAGAGTGACAGGAATTTTGGGAGATAGTGACCATGTGAACTTAACTGCCCATGATAGCTGAGAAAAAGGATGCTGAGCATAATCATACCTTATAATGCTAAATAACAACAATATAGTTTGTAATATCATATAACGACATCATTGTTATTATACTTTAATAAGATTTCAAAAATGTTTGAAAAAAAATAATAGATGTGACCCTGTATGGGCCAACGTCTCTAAAAGGGATGCAGAGGGATGTTTTGTGGTCAGTATTAAAATGATGGGATCATAATGCAGAAGAAAAAGGGAGTCAGCTAAACAAACCAGTGTGGTCAAACAAAGACCTCTCTAGTGAATTCACATTTGAAAAGAGCCTGTACTAAAGGTGAAAGAGAGAACCATAATTAAGGAAACACAGAAGAGTTGGTTAAACCCGTAGTCATAATCTCGGGAAGGCTACAGCCCCAAATCAGGTGAAGATTTCTGAGGACCACAAAAAGGCTCTTTAAAGTTATGTGCAAGAACAAGCAGGAAGAAAGGTGTGCTCTGCGGAGTAATGAAAGAAGCTCCGGACTTAAGACAGCTTAGGTTCAAATAGGAAAATCACCTGTCCGGTCTTTAGGCTGTAGTTCCCTCATTTTCGAAAGGAGATGCTGGACCTCTAAGGTCCCTTCAAGCTCTGGTATTTTTCTCTGATTTTGTGAAGGATGGGCTTCCCCGTTTGAGTCCATGGTATAGTGTTAACAAATGACAGAACTACTCAATTCTACTGTATTTTCATCTTTTCCCATCAAGAGAAATGATCTTTGAGCATGAGAGTATAACAGATATGGTTAGGAGAGAACTGAATCCCCGGGTAGGCGAGAAGCTAAGGAGAGAGCATCCATTTGGTTTTAGATCAACTCACTCCTCCAGGCTCAAAAGAACTGCATCCCAGGCTGATGACAAGACTTAGGGATGTAGTCTCAGAAACACTATTGACAATCTTTCAGAAGTCGCTGAGACTAACGGGTGTATTAGTAGATTTAACATGCGCAAATTTTGCTTTAATATTTTAAAGACGAAAATGGGGGGTTGAAGTGGGTAGAATGGTCCGGTGGAAAGAATGCTGGGTTTGGTGTGAGAGAACACAGGTTCAGATCCCAGCTTCCCTACTTAGGTGACTTTTGGCAGGTTTTCACCTCTTAGAGCCTCAGTTTCCTCATCTGTAGAATGAGAGGATTGGACCTCTAATCATAAATGACTTCTGAGGTCCCTTCTGGGTCTAAATCTCTGATTCTTTGATCAGTCTTGGAAGCTACAGACCAGTTAGCTTGACTTGAATTCCCAGCAAAGTACTAGAAAGAATAAGAAATGATGGTGGAATCACTGTTATGGTTCATGTGGAGCCAGCACCAGTTTATAAGGCATGTCAAACTAACCTCATTCTTTCATGTTAAGGCACATGGGTGGACTGACAGATCAGGAGGTTACTATCAATATCACTATACCTTAATTTCATCAGGACACTTGTCAATATGGGTTATGAATTAGGTAGATTCATAGCGGGTTAGAAAATGATGCTTAGTGTTGGCTGATAAATTAATGTCTATAAGGGGTAGTTTCTACTGACTGTGTTGCATGTCAGCACTTGAAGTAAGAGAAGCCATGTCCATCCAATCTGGAGAGGATGTAGAGCTACAATGGAGAGTTGATATGTTAGATAACAATGTCAATATTCAAAAAAATCTCAACAGGCTCCAAAGCTGAGCCCAAGATAGAATTTAACATGGAAGTTTTTCCACTTTTTTTTTAAACTGTTTTGTTTTGTTGAGGAATCTCTCAATAGGTTTTAAAGTCCTTAATAGTATGGTAAAGAGCATGGTTTAAAATGTCTAGTTAAAATCATATTTATTCCAAGAATTATTTTATGCCACCTTTGTCTTTAGTATTATATTTAATTTTACTTTCTTGCTTCACACTGACTCTTCCTTTTTCACTGTTAAATAAAAAGATAGAAGAATTTCAGGCAAGAGAAAGAAGAGATTTGCACTATGTGATGAAGAATCAGAATCAACACTGGCCAGGAAACAGACTATCTTTTCTGCGGAGCTGGATGTCATGCCTCTTCTTGCTGGTAGTTTTCACAGTTTTTAAAAATTTATTGATTTTTGAAAAATTTTATTTTTAAAATTTGTTGACTTTATGGGGCAACTAAGTGGTGTGTGCAGTGGATAGAGCTCTGGCCTTGGAGTCAGGAGGACCTGAGTTCAAATCTGGCCACAGACATTTCTTCTACTCCTCATATGAGCTCATCATCTCTTTCATTGGCCACATTATGAGGTGAAAGCAAGAATGACCTAATCTGATCTGACAGGAAGTGGCCGATAAATGACCAGCTATGGAGAAGACTCATTGCTTTAGCAGTGGCTGTTTCCCACGACTGGGATGCTCTCACCTCCACCTTTTGAAATCCCTGATTTCCTTCGAGTCTCAGTCCCGTATGGCCCCTTTCCACTTAATGCAATGACTATGGAACGGTGGAATAAGGGAATGGTGTGGAATGATGGAAGGGGGGCTGAAGACGATCAGAATGAAACATTTTCAATATATAGTTTTTAATGATTTAAAAACCACTTTCCATGTTTGTGTTTACCTTGTAAGGAAAAAGCAAATTGTATTATAATTTTAGGTATATGCCAACTAGCAGTGCTAATTGGTTTAGCAAAACCACATCGGAAGAAACAAATTAATGGGGCATTTATTTGCAGGAGAGCAATGTTGTGAATAGGATGATTAGGGGATTGGCCTTTGAGGAGGTAACTTTCTAGAGGGCTCAGTTACCTGAGGCATGTAAGCTTGCACCAAACTATAATTACAGCATTATTTCATAAAGAGAGTGGGGATTAGTTACATAATGTATTAATAAGGATGCTGTGAAATAGTTTGTCAGTTAGGGGAACCTTATGCATTGTATATAATTATGCTTTTAGAAGGGAGCTATTTGCCTGAAGTTAGCAGTTTAGTGCCTAATATATTTGGGGCAACATATTAAAAAGCAATAAATAAAGCCATTTGTTTTTCATGACTAAACAGATTTGTTACAAGGATCATGAACCCTCCCCCCACCCTGGTCTTTTTTCCCCCAAGGTGGGTGGAGAGTTGGGAGAGAGAAAAAAATAAATTTTTGTTGATTGAAATAAATCAAATTAAATAAATAAGGCCAAGCTACCAGTGAATTCCCCCCCCCCCCCCCGTTTCTCCAGGCTAAAAGAAAATAGTTGTAAATCTACTCAATATGTTTATACTCAAATATGATGAGCTCCCTCTGCTGGCTTTGGTACAAAATATTTGAGTTAAAAATATTTCATCAGAATCCTAAGATTTTTTTCTATGATCTGCAGGATCCTGGTCATATTCAGTGATTTTGAAAAATTGTTGCCAAATAGTAGGATGGTTTTTTTTTTGTTTGTTTTGGTTTTCTCTACATGAAAGCTGACTAAAACTCAAAAACAATTTTAAAATCTTAGGATCACAGAAATGTCGAGTTGCAAAAATTATCTGGTTCTTGACCCAATCTAAATCTCCTCAGAGAAATTATAGAGATGCTGTATTTATGGGTATGTGACAGTAGATAATACAGAATTCTAGAACTGAGTTCTATGAGAATCAGGTAAACGGAATTGGCTACAGCTTACCTTCAAAACGGTCTGTGGAAAAAAAATTCAGTTTATGTGTTTTAAAAATCACACTTCGAAGCATGTGTAATATAGCCTGTAATGGTTAGAATAATTTTCTTTGTTTCTAATTCTTTTCTGAAGAATTTTCTGTAATCAGAAGGAACCAATAATCATAGAGGTTTTTATTCAGATCAGATCAGTTCCTAGCTATGCGTATGACCTTTATGAATGTCTTGCACACAGTAGAATCTTTATAAATTGACTGAGAAGCAAATGGGAATTGACATTTGGATCAAACTGTTTTCTTGGATGCCTTTGGGTACTTTTCTTAATATCTCTCAAATGGTGACTATCTAATAAACACAATGCTTATGCCAAACAGTAAAGACCCTTTCCAGATATAGTAAAATCAGTGCCATCCTACAGTAGTTATACTTTGGGGGAATACCTGACCTGTAAATGTTTATTTCAGAAAACTTAAATGTCTTTTTTATGTGTGTTTATTGGCTTGTTATTAATTTAAAATTTGGGGGCCGCCAGGTGGTGCTGTAGTGCACAGAGTGCCATGCCTGGAGTCAGGAAGACTCATCTTCCTGAGTTCTAATCTGATCTCAGATATTTACTAGTTGTGTGACCCTTGGCAAGTCACTTAATCCTGTTTGCCTTAGTTTCCTCATATGTAAAATAAGCTGGAGAAGAAAATGGCAAACCACTCCAGTATCTTTGCCAAGAAAATCCCAAATGGAGTCACAAAGAGCTGGACACAATTGAAAAATGACTGAACGATAATGTAACAAAATTTAAACTTTAAATTAAAAAATAATTAAACTTTACATTAGCTTAGGAAAATTAATCCATGGCAAGTGTTCTGCCTTGTCCAATTATTTGGAACACTGAAGTAGCCTTCGTTTGATTTGTGGTGAATAAATGGTGAATAAAGGTTTTTCTGTGGTGCATATGTTTTTTCCACAGGACAGACAAGTGTGATGAGTCACTCTAAAGAAAATAACTCCAAAATTTTGGATTGCTATTTGAATTTAACAGTAGATGCCCCACTTATGACTGAGAAACAGAAGCAGGATTTAAACCCTTTGATTATAAAGATCAGGTCTGTTGCTTACCTTCCAATGGGTCCTGTGCCTCTTGATCAGCTGCAGGTATTTCAGTTACTGTTCTCATTTTCTCTTATTCCCATGTAACACCAAATTTTGAACAGATTTCTCTTCTTGAATTGCTTCCTTTTTTTAGGTTTTATCATAGCCAAAATATGTACATCAACTATCAGTGATGAACCTTTTAAATAAGTTTTTACTGATGTCTTCTCTTTGCTATATCATCATGGTTATCCTCAATCTCCCTCTCTGTCTCCCTCCCAGAGAGCCATTAGTGATAGACTTTTTAATAAAAATTGGAATTTAAGTAATTATCTTCAATGGCATTAACCCTTCTTGCAGAAAAGTACAGATCCTGTTGCACAGGCTGATGTAGCTAATTCCACCTAGGGAACACAATTCCTCTGATTCTTTTGAGAATATATATTCAGATTAGAATCTCTGGAAACCTCAACCCACCAAATCCTAGGAGTCCGACCCTTGTTATTTCCATCATTGTCCAAATAGTGAGGCTGTTGGCTTGAGCATTGAGTTTTTAGCTTTCCTACTAGGGTGTATGGGGTGTTCAAGGAGGGCTAGCACCTCTGGTATGAGAGCCCTTTTCAGGGCTGCTCATCCATCTTTGGTGTTCACCTGGCACTCAACTCCTACCTATGGCTCCAAGAAGCTATAGCATGCACAGTGGCCACACTCTGGTAAAACCACCTTGGCAGATGGGCTAAAGGAGGTTGAGGGTAACCCACGTACCACAAGCCCATCGGTCAGTTAGCAGGGTGCCTACCCCAAGCGTTTGAAGATTTCCCTCTGTGGAATGGGTGGATGAGAACCATTTCTTCCAGTGGCCATGAAGATGGCTGAAGCAGGCGCTATGGGGCGCTTAGAGTTTGGTCAGACATCAAAGACACCAAGGTCTCCCACTGCATCCCAGGCCATCCCCAGTCATCCTGACTTTTGTCTTGCTCTGGACTTCAGTGACTCCAGAAGAGAGACTGAGGCTAATGACTTTGCACAGTTCTGCCTCGCTGAAGTCAAGCCGTCACCCTGTGATGTCATTGGTCCTCTTTGAAAATGAAGGGCTAACAACATCTTTCCTACTGACTGTTTATGATGCAATTGGATCCTTCCTGTTTCAATTGGTTAAATCACTGTAAGGACTGACATCCTTACAATATAAATTTATATAAAGCCAGTCGAAAAGGATCTTAGAAACCATCCAATCCAACCCTCTCTTTTTACAGAAGAGAAAATAAAGACCCAGGGAAGTAAAACGATTAGTCTGAGGTCAGGTTGCTAGTTGGTGGCAGAGCTACTAGAGGTGGGAGAAACTAAGTCTTTTACTGCTAATCTGGGGCTCCACGATTTGTTGAATCTGACCCTTCCACCATCTTGTTGCGTGATAGATTTCTTTTAATACACCTGTCACTCTTGACCTCTTTGTCATTAATTCCTGCAGAAGTGTTTTTGTATGTTAATTTTGTCCTTGTATATTAGGTGGCCATTAGCTATTTCTGAGAAGCAGTATATGAAGGATTGATTCCTATGACCAAGTGCTGTGATCACAGGGAGGTCTGAGTTATCGTCTTCACAGTGCCAAAGAAAAGAGGCCGTTGTGTCAGAAATGTTATCAAATTACCATCTAGAGTGCCTCTAGTCTTTGAAGTAGGCTCCTGTCATGCAGGAATCTACTATCTAAGTGCCACAATGGATAGAGTTCCAGACCTCGAGTCAAGGAGTCCTGAGTTCAAATCTAGCTTCAGACACTTACCAGCTATGCAATCCTGTGCCTCAGTTTACTCTTCTATAAAATGAGGATAGCAATAGCACCTACCTCCCAGGGTATTACTGAGGATAAAATGGGATAATATTTGTAAAGTGCTTTGTAAACTTAAAAGCATTTATATAAATGCTTGCTATCTGCTCTTTCCACTGATCAGTTAGTCCCATTGAACTACATGTCTTCTGCTGGTGAAACCATAACCATTTGGGAGCTCTGAAATTTGACTATGATATTCCTAGGAGTTTTCATCTTGGGATCTCCTTAAGGAGGTAATTGGTAGATTCTTTCAATTTCTATTTTACCCTCCGGTTCTAGGATAGTAGGGTAGGTGTTCTTGATAATTTCTTGAAATATGATGTCTAAGCTCTTTTTTTTGATCCTTCCTTTTGGGTAATCCAATAATTCTTAAATTATCTCTCCTCAATCTATTTCCCAGGTCAATTGTTTTTCCAATGAGATATTTCACATTTTCTTCTTTTTTAAAAATTATTTTGATTTTGTTTGATTTTTTCTTGATGTCTCATGGATTCATTAGCTTCTACTTGCTCAACTCTAATCTTTAAGGAATTAATTTCTTCAGTGAGCTTTTGTGCCTCTTTTTCCATTTGGCCAATTCTGCTATTTAGGGGATTCTTCTCTCCAGTAGATTTTTGTGCTTTTTTTTTTTTTTTAACATTTAGCCAATTCTGCTCTTTAAGGGATTATTCTCTTCAGTGGATTTTTGTGCCTCTTCTAACATTTGGCCTATTCTGTTTTTTTAAGGTATGATTTTCTTTAGTATCTTTTGTGCCTCATTTTCTAATATGTTGACTTTTTCTTGCATCACTTTCATTTCTTTCTCCCATTTTCCTTTGCCTTTTATTTTATTTTTAAAATCCTTTTTGAGCTCTTCCAGGGCCTGAGACCAATCCACATTTTCCTTTGAGGCTTTTCATGTAGCTGCTTTGATCTTTGATCTTGTCTTTTTCTGAGTTTGTTTTTGATGTTTCCTGTCACAGTAACTTCCTATGGTCAGGTTCTTTTTTGTCGTTGTTGATATTTACTCATTTTCCAGCCTTTTTTTCTCGATTTTAGCTTTATTTTATGGTAGGGCTCTGTTCCTAGGGTGAAGGGGGCACTGTCTGTCCCACACCTTAGATTTTTCATGCTGCTGTGTTCAGAGCTAGTTCGGGGTGGGATGGGGGCAGGTCTATAAGTTTCAGTTCTTCCAAGGTGGTATGATCTAAGAAGAGGTGTGGTCACTGATCTCCTGGCCTGTACTCTGGTCTGTGAGCAACCATAAGTATTCTTTTCCACCCAGGAATTGTGACTAGAGTCTTTGTCCTGTGAGAGCTCCTCCTCAACTTAAGACTGTGATCCAGAACTGGGTATGAGCAATGCAACAGAGTTCTGCACTGAGTGCCAGCAAACAGTCTCCTGTTATCTCCTTCTTATCAGTTTTCCAATGCCTTACCATCTGTGGGTTGAGATCTCTGGAAGCTGCAGCTGCCACTGATTCCATCACCCCGAACGCCTGATGCTGGTTTTCTGGGACACGGCCTGAGCTGGACTGTGCTTCACTGTCATCCTAGTGAGACAGACCTTTCTTGCTGACCTTTTAAATTGTCTTGAGCTGGAAAATCATTTCACCCTGTTCTTTTGTTGGTTCTGTCACTCCAGAATTCATTCTGAGGCATTATTTTAACATTGTTTGGAGAGGAATTTGGGAGAGCTCAGATGAGTTCCTCCATTTGCTCCGCCATCTTGGTTCTGCTTAATGGTGATTGGCATTTTAATCTCCTGCCCCATGGCTCACTCATCATCCCTATGACTTGCGATAACAAAGCACCCTTCTCTAGCCATCACTTCACTCTGTTTGTTGTCTCCTTTTTGAGGGAATGTGCAGGCCTCGCTTGGTTTCATTTGAATTTATGTCTCCAGTACTTGCTAGCATGATGCCTGGCACATAGCAAAGGATGAGGGACAGAGGACTAGACTTAAAATTTCAGTGGTATAGAGAATATTCAAATGAGAAAACACCCTCTATGCAAGTTGGCACCTTTCAGTCTTAGAAAGTTGTCTAGGGGCAGCTAGGTGGTGCAGTGGATAGAACACCGGCCCTGAAGTCAGGAGGATGTGAGTTCAAATCTGTCCTCAGACCAAACACTTGACACTTACTAGCTGAGTGACCCTAGGCAAGTCACTTAACCCTATTGCCTAGCCAAAAAAAAAAAAAAAAAAAAAAAAAAAGAGAGTTGTCTAGAGTACGAAGAGGCTATGACTTTTCCAGGGCCAGAACTTGATCTCACATCTTCCTGGCTCCAAAGAGAGCTCTCTAGCCACTATGCTAGCCTGACGTAGTAACCACCTAAGACATGCTTTTCCATTCATTCATTCAACAGTTCTTGCCCTCAGGAGGCCTACACTTTATGAGGAGGGATAAATGATATAAAACAGAAAAGTATATGCATGATGATTTGAGGAGAGACAGAATACTAACAGCTAGGAGGATCAGGAAAGGAAGATTTCTTGGAAGAGGTGGCCCATAAACTAAGCATTGAAGGAAGCTAGTGATTCTAAGAAGTGAGAAGAGAGGGCACTGCAGGTGTGAGGAACAGGCTGTGCAAAGGCGAAGAGGTGGGAAATGAGGTGTGGGATTCAGGGAGTGACATGTTTGGCAGGAATGAGGAGCATGCGAAAACACGAAATAGTGAATTCTTTCCCATCTCTTCCTTATCCACCCATGGAGGAGCTAGACTTCTGGGGTTCCACTTTTATTAGTCCAAGTTGTTGTTTGTCCTTCACTTTTTTTCTTTTTGGTGAGGCAATCAGGGTTAAATGACTTGCTCAGGGTCACACGGCTAGTAAGTGTTAAGTGTCTGAGGCTGGATTTGAACTTAGGTCCTCTTGCCTTCAAGGCCAGAGCTCTACTCACTGTGCCACCCAGCTGCCCCTGTCCTTCATTTTCAAAGAGGACCAGTGACAACATTACGAGTGATGCCTTGTGTGAATTGGATTTCAGTGAGGCAGAGTTGCACCGTCATCAGCCTCACTGTCTCTTCCTGAGTCATCCAAGTCCAGTGCTGAGACAAAAGTCGGGATGACTGGCGATGGCCTGGGACGTGTGGATGGCCTTGGTGTCTTTAATGTCTGACCGAGCTCTAAGCACTCCACAGTCCCTGCTTCAGCCGCCTTCATGGCCACTGGAAAAAATTGTTCTCATCTACCCATTCTGCCGGGGAAAGTCTTCACATGCTTGGGGTAGCTATCCGACTAACCAACCAATAGGTTTGAGGCCTGTAGGTTCCCCTCAACGTAGGTTAGCCCATCCGCCATGGCCAAGGTGTGACCCCTGTGCATGCTATAGCTTCTTGGAGCCACAGGTGAGAGCTGGGGGAACCAGGTAGGCACCAAAAGTGAACGAGCAGCCCTGAAAAGGGCGTGACAAGCCCACACAGCAGAAGTGCTAGTCCTCCTGGACACCCCATACACCCCATTAGTCCAAGTATGTTTTATTAATGCTCCAACTGCTTCTGGAAGCTAACTAAGAGTCTTGGGGAGCCTCCCCCCAATTTTTAGTTCCCAACCCACCTAAGGAAAAAAGCAGCACTCTTTTCTGTTCTGTGAGTTGCTTTCAAAACACTGCCATCCTCCTCCTATGCCCCCGTCTCACCTCTTAAGGGTTACCATTTGAAGGTTTGAATGGGTGGGAGTCAATTTTTTCTTTCTTCTTACCCTTTTTATATTGTGTGGGATAAAATATGAACTCAGATCTTTCTACTTTGCCCAGTTTTTCTCAGTTCCCCATGCTGACAAAAAAAAATTAAAACAGGAATTACTTACTGGTCAGTAGATCATCAGACTGGCCTGCACTCCCAAGGACTCTTTTTTTTTTTTTAGTTGGTATTTTCTGTCTCTCTCACATCTTCTATCTCTATTATTAACCAAACACCCCAATCCCCAGGCTAAGAAAAGGTCTGGTCACCCTGAATTAAGTGAACTCTTTTCTTCTTTCTTGTTGTGTAGTCAGTTCAGTTGTGTCCAACCTTCTGTGATCCCATTTGGGGTTTTCTTGGCAGAGACACTAGACTGGTTTTGCCATTTCCTTCTTCAAGCTCATTTTACAGATGAGGAAACTGAGGCAAACAGGGTGAAGTGACTTGGCCAGGGTCACACAGGTAGTGAGTGTGTGAGGCTAGATTTGGACTCATGAAGATGAGACTTCCTGCTTCCCAGGCCACTGAGCCACGTGCCCTTCTTGGTCCCCTTAGCTGCTACTGCCTGCCCTCCCCAAACTTACTTGTATTTATTTGATATCCTCTCTCATTCCGCTTCTAACACCCAGAAGAAGGTCCCAGCATAGTAGACCTTCTCTGCAGGATTGATGGGAGGATTTGGGCTGGAATGAGAAGTTGTATCTCTGTGCTGTCAAGAGGCTAGCCTTATCAACGAGATAGTGAATGTCTGGGGAGGTATTCCCTTTCTGATCCCCATCCAAGGTGGGCCCAATTTATTATATCCTAATAATCTGTCTCTAATATCCTTGTATTTATATAGGTGTATATTAGCTCCTTGAGGTAAAAGACCATTTCATTTGTGTTTTTCTGTATCATCAGCCCACACTGTGCCTGACACATTGTAGGCATTTAATAAATTACAGTGAATTTTTACCAGTTAATTGATTGCTACCTATTGTTGCTACCTGGAAGTGCTACAAAAAAATCTTCTCATAAAACTGACAGTGAAAATTTATTTTTAATTTAGAGTTAACTTTACCAGATGGACCGCTGTCTTTGGCACATTACCCACCATGATAAGACTTTGATGTTCCTGCCTTCCTCCCTATCCTTTTCCCCAAACTGTCTCTACTCCCACATTACTTAAGTCCTTTAGTGAATTCTTCTCTTTCATGGAATTAATTCTTGCAATCACTTGTTGCATTTCCTGGGTCAAAATCCTGGGTCAAAATCCATGACCGAGATAGAAAATAGGAAGCATATTTAACTGTACCTTCTGTATTTGGGTCAGAAAAAAGGTAACCCTAAGTAGATTTTAAAAACATGACATGGAATCAGAAAGACTAAGTCCAAATCTGGCCCCAGACACTTACTAGCTGTGTGACCCTGGGTAAGTCACTTAACCATGTTTGCCTCAGTTTCCTCATCTGTAAAATGAACTGGAGAAGGAAATGGCAAAGCACTCCAGTATTTCTGTCAAGCATAGCTCTAGGATATCAATGTATACACAGAAAGTACTCCCTCTCATTAACTGAGAGATGAAAGACTGGTGCCCCTCACAGTTGGCCAGTTGGCCCAATTTGTGTAATCTCCTAAAGATGGCTCTGGGAGTTGATATTACCACCTGGCCCTCTTTTGAGTCTCTTTAATGGTTAGGTTCAAATGGATCCATTGTCCATGGATGTGGAGACCCTTCAACAGTACAGAGCCACTTCTGTTCATTCTTTGTGACTCTTACCTATGTTCTCCCATCAAGCCTACCTAGAGAATCTATCTACTATGCTGGAGAGGCCTCCCTTTATGTTTTTGATGTACCTTGGTGTTGTGAAGAGGGCACTGGATTTGGAGTCACAAAGACCTGAATTCATATCCTCCCTCAGGCACTTATTGGCTCTGTGACCCTGGACAAGTCCTTCTCCATCTCTGGGCCATAGTTTCCTCATCTACAAAATGGGGCAATTGGACTTGATGGCTTTCCTACTCTAAATCTATGATCTTTTTTTTAAACATTCTTTGGTTACCAATAGTCTCTCCACTTCACACTTCTAATAATATAAATTTCTCAGATAATATCTTTTGTGTGCTTTCTTGTGCTCCACCCTTTGGTCAAGAAAAATAATTGGGATAGGATCTTATACAAGTAATCTTATTTTTTCTTTTTTTTCTTTTTAGAAAATGTGTGTTCCAGTATACTGTAAATACAAGTTTCATGACAGTCCTGTTCATCAGACTCAAGGACAACCCTATGGAACACATATTTATTTTGATGATGTCAATGTAATTCTCCTAGGGGCACTGGACCCTCATAATCTTCGTGAATACCTGGAAGGGCCACCAATGGAGGTCGAAATCCATGACCGAGATAGACAAGAGGAGGCATATTTACCTGTACCTTCTCTATTTGGGGACAATTTGGCTGATGCAAATCTGAGCAAAGTGAGTCATGTTACTTACAACGTAGCCGAAAACCCAGCAGAAGTCATTAACAAGAAGTGGGATCCTTATGGGATCGCTAAGGTTGGTTTTGCTGATCTGCTGCTTGGTCAAAAGTTGATGGACTTGTTTGTGCCCATTCACGGATGTAAACCTGATTCTTCTTACTTCCAAAAGGACAGCAAAGGACGTAGGAAAAGCTTTGGTGGTCATAATCCAACGAATACTCTGCAATCCACTCCAATGCCCATGGGCAACTATTTTGAATACTCCTCATTGCTTAGATTGAGGATAGAATTATGTGTGCCTCTGAAGTTAGGAGTAGGCATGGGTAAAGCTGCAAATGAACGGTTTGGGCGCATAATTTATATTTTTGATTCTTCAAAAATTGACTTCTTGAGGGCTCTCCTGAAGAGTGTTACTGAAATCAATGCCAAGGCTCTCCACTTGGAATCTTATCCTCCTCAAGATATTCAAGAGGTGCTCTCAGCCTTTAAGGTGAAACTTAAAGAACAGACAAATCTAGACCAGGATGTGATTACTGGATTCCATTTGTTAGATGGACAGATTCACCTCTTTATTTTGGAAGGGTTGGCAGAGCAAGGACTGAAGAGGCTGTGGGAAAGACATCCAAATCGGTAAGCAATTTTAATGATTTCTTTTCCCTTAAAAAAATTAAAGGTTTTTTTTTGTTTTGTTTTGTTTGTTTGGTTTTCTAAGCCAAATTTGGACCTATATTCAGTGTCTTCAGCTAATTAAATAAGACAGTGATGAGTTCCTTCTAGAGTGTATTTGGAGGGGTTTGAGCTCTTTAGTCTGAGTACCTTAATAATACTAGTTCTATAATTCTCTCTTTAAAATGAACATAACTCATCTGCAATTCTTTTCTTCTCCAAAATTCCAAAAATGACGTGTCTTATTTTGGAGATTTTTTTTTTGGTAACAATGGTTTGCTTGGGATCCTCTGTTCACAGTTAGTATTATTAGCAATGACCTTATTAAAATGAAAAAAAGGTCATTTCTCTGTAGTAAATAGTAAACACCAAGGCTAGTGTGCCATAAGCAGATACTGTAGTTAATAGTAACAGCTAGTATTTATGGGCAGGTAGATAGCCCAATGTGTGACCCTGGGCAAGCCACTTAACCCTGTTTGCCTCAGTTTCCTCATCTGCCGTTTCTTTCTCCTGCTCATTTTACAGATGAGGACATGCACAGCTAGTAAGTGTCTGAGATTCAAACTCAGAAACATGAGTATATTTTTATAGTGCTTATGATTTTCAAAGCGCTTTCTTATATATTATTTTAATTGCCTCCCACGGTACCTCATCTGTATGCTTTGGGTGTCATAAATGAAAGGAAGGCTGAGTTGTTTTTACTTGATACTTAAAGTCCTGCTGTTAAGGTTGTTTATAGAATCATAAGATCTCAGAGTTATTGTCCTCTCTTCTCCACTGAGGTCTTACTCCTATGCCTCACCCTGATATCAAGGTGACAGGGTTCTTGAAAGCTATGCTGAAGGAAACAAGCTGCCAAGCAGGGCAGCCTTCACCCATGAGCTCAGTGATGGCATATGCATCCTGTTGTCCGTTGTCCAATATCCCTGCGTTTAAAGGAAGCTCGTCACTGGGAGATGAGCCTCCGAGGAATGATGACTCTTTTTTGGCCAAAGCAGCCCGTGAGCAGTGTTAGCAGAGGGGTTACCCAGGTAGATAACATTGTGGAGCTTTTCATGTATTAAAGTAAGGTGCCTAGACACTTTGATTCAACCCCATTCACTTTACCGATGATGAAACTGAGTTTCCAGAGAATGCATTTGTCCAAGGCCCTGGGATGAGTTCATAGTTGAGCTCGTTTCAGAAGCTAGGTCTCCTGACTCTTGGGCTAAAGTTCTAACAAAGCACCACTGGACTTTACCTACTCCCCTTCCAAACATCCCAGCTACTTAAAATAAATGCACTCCAATGTCAAAACAGCTGTCAAAATAAAATAACACACTAAAGATTGAGAGTTGTAGGGAAAATTTTTTTTCCTCCGCTTGCCAATTATAAAATAATAGCATTTCTATAGTGCTTTAATGTTTGCAAAGTTTATTTTACAAATCTTCTCTCATTTGCTCTTTTCAACAGCCTTGCGAGGTAGGTGCTATTATTATCCCCATTTACAGCTGAGGAAACTGAGGTACAGGGTCACACTGCTAGCAAGGGTCTATCTACTGACCTTCTTCATTACCTACTATAACCAAATAATTCATACAACCAACGGAGCATGTGTTTTATTTCATTGAATGTTATCTAAGGACTAAGTGAAAGGTGCAACTTTATATAGTAGAGAGGACACTAAATTTGCAGTACAAAGACCTGGGGTCAAGTTGCTAGGTCTACTGTTTACTTGTCATGTGACCCATGGGGTTATGGGAGTCACTTAATTGCTCTGAGCCTGTTTCTTCACTGGTAATTGACAGGGAATTGACATTGACATTGGGGGCATTGACAAGGAAGTACTTTATAAATTCTCAACTATAAATGTGAGCTGCTTTTATTATTAGAACAAGTTCTATGTTCATGAATCATCTTCCGTTTATGTTTCCAACAAGCTAACTGTCGATTTAGCTAAGCTTGGAGTTGAAGTCCTTGGCCACAGGACAAGTTGGCTCTTCTGTACCAGTTCAAAATGGCTCCTTGGGCATAGGACATAGTGGTTTATAAATTACTGTTTGTGATACTCCAGCTAATAAACTAATAGCTCTTAAAGCTAGAAATAGCCCTCAATTCAGACATGACTATTCATTCCAGAAAGGTGAGGTTCAAGTACACTGTCAGATAATTTAGGCAAAGATTTCCATGAATTTGTATAAATAGTTCATTAAAATGCAGAAGACTATTATTTTTAGAATGGAGTATTAAAAACACTTGGGCAAAATTCTCTAAGGTTGGCTTAGTTTTTATAGGAAGAATATGGTCAAAATCACAGAAAAGCAAAAAAGCAAAATTTGGAAAAGAAAGAATCTATCATTTGGAAAAGAAAGAATCTATCATAACCAATCAGATAAAACATTCAGTGCCTACTATGGGCAGTGTAATCTCCTGAAGTGTAACTAATAAAAAGGAGACTTTAAACAAATGACCCAATGATCATCACTATTCAGAGGCAACTAGATGGTGGATAGAATGCTGGACCTGCACTCAAGAAGACCTGAGATCAAATTTAACCTCAAATATTTATTAGCTGTGTGACCTGGAGCAAGTCACTTAACTACAGCCTGCCTCAGTTTCCTCATTTGTCAAATGGAGGGTGATTGAAGTATCTAAAATGAGAATAATAATAGCACCTATCTCACAGGGCTGTTGTGAGTATAAACTGAGATAATATTTGTAAAGTGCTTTGCAAACCTTAAAACAACACATAAATGCTATTTTATTGTTGTTGTGGTTGTTATCATTATTATAACTATTGTGGTCTTCTGTTACAGTGCACCAGGTTCAGAAGAAGGAAAGTTTCAAGTTTTTTATAACTCGGAGTTAACATTTCATAAACGTCTGTATGCGGATCTGGATGCGATGTTATACCAAGTCCATCTCTGCAAACCTCTTTCAGCTTTAGTGAAACAGTCAATGATTTTTGTCAGAGGACTGATTCCTCAACCATCCTTTCAAGCCCTGATAAAGTTAGAATCCATTCTGTTATGTTTTATCTTAAAGTGACTGCTAGAATACAAGAGCAGCTTAAGCATCTTCTTGAAATAATTGCAAATTTTCTTAAATTTTTAATAAAAATATTTCTAAGGAATATGCCCTTGCTAGTGTTAAAGAAAGAGATAGGAATCCTAGAGATCACCTAGTTCATTTCCAATTCTGTTGATGAATCCTTTTCCCATCATCACTGACAAGGGATCAGCCAGCCCCTGCTTGTACACTTCCAGAGACAGTGATGAGGTCACTTATTCCACTGTTGGGACAGCCTGACTTGTTAGGGATCTGTTAATTGTGATGTGCTAAAATCTTCCATCCACCTGCCTTACTTTTCCCAGCTATAGCCAAGTGGAATAAATCCTGATTGTTGTTGTTCACTTGTTTCAGGAATGTCCATGACACCATTTGAGGTTTTCTTGGCAAAGATACTAGAGTGGTCTGCCATCTCCTCCAACTCATTTCTTTTTTACAGATGAGGAAACTGAGGTAAACAGGGTTACGTGAATTGTCTACAGTCACACAGCTAGTAAGTGTTTGAAGCTGGATTGGAACTCATGAAGATGAGTCTTCCTGATCCCAAGCACAGTGTTCTATCCACTGCACCACTGAGCTGCCCTTTGACCTGATAGACCTTCAGATATTTGAAGATAGAAATTATGTCTCCTTAAGTCTTTTCTTTAGCAAGAAAGATTGTCTTTAGGACAAGTAGAGCTGTCCAATGGGAACAGGCTACCTCATCCCAGTCATTGTAAGGGTTTAAGCAGAAAATGGACCCCAGACCCTTGAACCAATCCTTGTGGGGCATGGTTGGTTTCCAAAGTGCTTCTGTGGATGACCTCCAGCTTCTTAGTCTCCCTCCTAGACTGTGGCTCCCAGGACTGAACATAACCACAAAAGAGAGTCGATGAGCTTTGGGAATGCTTGGATGGATCAATTCCAGAGTTGTTCTGTTTAAGTCATTTATCCATGGTATCAGTGGACAGGGAGAGTCTGTATACACAGATAATCCAGACTCTTGATCGCTTTCTCTGCTTGTCTTTGCCTGTCTCTCTCAGAGAGGATTTGGTACAGGTTGGTCACAATGGAGTGGTCAGGGTTGAGGGATTTGTCTTTGCCTAGATTCCTGAGCAAAGAGCTTTGATAATTCATAACCTGAAAGGTTCAAATAGAGTTGAGAATTAACTATAACTACAAGTAATGCCATCCTCATGATGGAAAATGCTATCTACATCCAGAGAAAGAACTATGGAGTCTGAATGCAGATTGAAGTCTACTATTTTCACTTTTTTTGTTTTTTGTTTTTTCTTTCTTGTAGTTTTTCCCCTTTTGTTCTAATTCTTCTTTCACAACATGACTAACATGGAAATATATTTAATACGATTGTACAAGTATAACCTAAAAAAACCCCCCAAGTAATGTCATCATCCCTTTCATCACATCTGGAAGGCAAGCCACTGTAAGATAATTTATTGTAACAATAGGATCCGTAGAGTGGGGTAATAGGTAAAAATTCTATCTTCAGGATTCACTTCAGTATTTTCAATTATTTTTAATATGTATTTTTCAATATATATGTGTGTGCATGTATTTGTATGGGCACACATATATTTGTGTATACATATGTGTGTACGTATTTAGCCTTGACATCTCTGAGTTTCAGTCTTCTAATTGCAGTTTGCTAATGGATATCACCCAGAAACCTTACCAGCACATCAAACTTAACATACTGAACTGAAAAATGAGGGTAAAGACAAATACTTACCCCATAGATCTACCATGGCTGGTACAAAAGAGAATAGAAGGGAATAATAGGAGAGGACCAGTAATTCACAAGAGACATTATACAAAAAAATAAATCCAACATAAAAACCATAACCTCAGCTGTCTATATACAAATGTGCAAAGTATTGTAATGAATAGGGTAAAGATCATAGAACAAAGAGGTAAAATTTTACCTCATAGATATGTCACTGGGATTTGGCATATATGACTTATGACCAGAACATGACTCCAGAAGACTATGATATATTTAAGAGCACCAGAATAGAGGAAAAAAAGTGGTAGAATAGAGTTGTTCATTAAGAAGATATACTCATGTGAGGAAATGCAGGAACATGACAGGGGAAAGCATAAAGCATTTGAGTGAGGGTCAGCAAATGATACTGTCATTGGAATTGGCTACAGATCTCTTGAACAGAAGAATTAATTAGACAGATTTTGGGAAAGAGATCACAAAATTCTCATAAAAACAAGGCATTGTAGGATATCTGAACGCTTGCTGGAGTGCTCTCTCTCTCTCTCTCTCTCTCCTTCCCTCTCTTTCTCTCCTCTCTTCTGTTCTTGTCTCTGTCTCCATCTCTCCCCTTCTGCTTTTGGCCAAGTCTCTGTAAGTCAAGACTAAAAGGGGGAAAACTTTGTTTTTCACAAGGCCTTTTTAAGTGTTAGGGTGTGAAATGGGTTTGGATGTACCTTGAATTACACATGCCTCATCCCTCTTATTAGAAGTTCCTTGGAAGCTGGGGCTGTTTTCTCATCTTGGTATCTCTAGAAATTAGTGTAGTGCCCTGTACTGTTTGTTGAATTGGACAATCAATTCATTCATTGGACAGATAAACAAATCACACAGTCATTCAACTAGGAATTGGAAGAGTAATATGCAACTACTGGATGCATTCATTTATTTAACAAACATAGACTGAGTTTTTCTGCAAGGCATCATATTAGGAACTATGGAGGGTGGTGGTTATCAAGCTCTATAAATATTGTCTTTATTCAAATATATTACACTCTATTTGGGGGTCAGTGTATTAACCTTGACTATATTGAGATTATGTTTGTATTTTACATATTTGCACATAATTGAACTCATATCTCCACACACTCATAAAATCATATTTTCACTGGCTGACTTTGCTGTGGTGTGGGGTGGGGGTTCTGGAGAAAAGTAAGGGGGAAATAGACACATTCTAATTTTATATCCTTTGAGAAGCCCCAGAACCGAGTGTGTGGGAAGTACAAAGCTGCCAATGACAAAGGGAAGAGAGCTTTTTTTTAGGGGTGTGGTGATGGGGATGTTTAGGGGGAAATTCCTGCTTTAGCATGAACATGATTGAAGAGCTGTCCCAATAATCTCTTATAGGCTCGACTCCATCTGTCATAGCAACAAACTCAAGGATGTCATAGAAGGAGATCTGTTGCCTTCAGCAGAAATGGTAAAATGCATGAGCCAAGAGTTTGGGGTTCCTATGAGTAGGTCAGAATTATTAATCCCAAGTCCGCTGAAGAGAGTGCCATCTGCTCTTTTAAAGGTAGAAGGGCCAAGAAAACAAATACACAGCTTTTCTTCCCTAATCAAATTACATCAAGAAAATTATCTACGGTGGAAAAAGGACATGGAGATGAAACGATCCATAGCACCAACCTACATTCAGGTAGGTACCACCTGCTACTCATTATTTAAAGCTACCATCAGCATCATGCCTTCATATTTCTGTTACAGCCCATTAAAAAAAGTTTTATTGGTACCTTTTATTTTTATATCAGTTCTCTCTCTCTCTCTTTTTTTTTAAGGCAATTGGGGTTAAGTGACTTGCCCAGTGTCACATAGCTAGTGAGTATCTGAGATCACATTTGAACTCAGGTCCTCCTGAGTCAAGGGCTGGTGCTCTATCCATTGCGCCACCTAGCTGTCCCTTATATCAGTTGTTTCTTGAGGGAGAAAAACACCCTCCTCCTTACCCATCACTTAATCCCCATTTTGAAATTTAAGCTCTTCTTGTAACAAAGAAAAACAGTCAAGCAAAAACACCCAGTACAAAGACTTTATCTATCAATGTTTGCAAATACCCTTGTGGTCCTCTACCTCTCTGTCAAGAAGAGGGAAGGCTATTTCTTCATCTTGTCTCTGGGATCATTATTGAATTTCAAGTTAAACCAATGTTGATTTCCTTTTAGTGATCTTTTTTTTAGAGCACATTATTGTAGTCATTTATATATATATATATGTATACATATATATGTATTGGTTTTTAAAATTATTTTTGGTTCTTATTTCATTTGTCATTGTGCATAAATATTATCATGTTTCTTATAATTCTTCATATTCATTATTTTGTACTGCGTATTTCATTACCTACACATATAATCATTTATTTAGCCATTCCACAATTAAAAAGAATATCTTTATTTACAGTTTTTTGCTACCCCAATGAATGCTGCTGTGAATATTACGGTGTCTTTTCTGTCTTTATCTTACCTAGCATAGTGGATCATGTGGGTCAAAGGTTAGGACAATTCATAGCTCCAGTGTATTAGTGTTTCTGTCTTCCTATTGTCCTCCTAACCTCACCTATTCCCATTTTTGGACATCTTTGTCAGTTTTCGGGATATAAGGCAAAAACTTAGAATTGTTTTAATTTGCATTTCTTGTATTAGTGATTTGTAGCATTTTTTCACATGGTCATTTATATCATTGACAATTCTTTTCAAAACTGTTCATATCTTTTGATTTGTGATCTATTGGGGGTTGGCTCTTGGTCTTATATATTTGTGCCAGTTCCCTATATATCATGGATATTATGCTAATACCACTAGTATTTGTTGTGAAGATTTTCTTCCCTTGTTTTTATTGTCTTAATTGGTTTTGTTTGTATGAAAAGCTTTTTATTTTTATGTAATCAAAATTATCTGTTTTAATTGCCTCTTCCTCTTTTATTGATTAAGAATTGTTCACTTAAATATAAATGTGAGAAGTATCTCTTTTCCTTCTCCTGTAACTGCTTTATAATATGAACTTTATATTCAGGTCTCATACCCATACTTTATTTATTTAACTTATTTTTAATTAATCAATCAATCATTTATTTATTTAATTTTCATTAATTAATTTATATATTTAAAAATGACCTCCCTTGGGATTATAGACTCTTTGTTACTCTAAATTAATAATGTTATTATTTTTTGTCTAATTTTATGAAGTATCCCCTCAGTAATTTGATTGGCATAGTATTAAAATCTATAAATTAAACTAGTTTCATCATTTTTATTAAATTAGTACAACCAAACCATGAACAGTATCTTTACAGTTCTTTATTTTCTCTT
Source organism: Vombatus ursinus (assembly GCF_900497805.2). Taxonomy (NCBI): domain Eukaryota; kingdom Metazoa; phylum Chordata; class Mammalia; order Diprotodontia; family Vombatidae; genus Vombatus; species Vombatus ursinus. The sequence goes on from NW_020954551.1 coordinate 44,114,535, forward strand.
ATTGCTATAAAGAGCATTTTGTAGTTAGATTTATATAAATCTCCAAAGTGTCTTAGTATGTTAGATCCTTAATATGCATTTTGTAGTTATTTGGGTAAAATTTTTCTTATTGATTTCTCCTGTGTTTTGTTACTACTGTACAGAAATGCTGATGATTTTTGTGGATTTACTTTAAGTCATACTCTTATGAAATTATTAACGATCTCAATTTCTTTTCTGGTTCTCTGGTTTTTTTCCAAGTCCAGCATCCGGTCTCCTGCAAATAGGAGGAACCATTTTGACTCCACTCTGTTGATGTTTATAGTTTTAATTTCATGATCTTTTTTTTCTTTTTTCTTTCTTTTTTTTGGGGGGGGTGCCTAGGCAATAGGGTTAAGGGACTTGCCCAGGGTCACCCAGCTAGTAAGTGTTATGTGTCTGATCCAGATTTGAACTCAGGTCCTCCTGAATCCAGGGCTGGTGGTCTATCCACTGCGCCACCTAGCTGCCCCGATTTTTTTTATTTCTATAGCTAGAATTTCTGGACCTATGTCAAACATTAGGAGGCGAACACCTTTTTGTACTGGGAAAGCTTCTAGTGTTTCTCCATGACAAATAATGCTTACTTTCCATTTTAGATCATATTAAAGAAGGGCCCTTCCATATCTATACATTTTATGGTTTTTTACATAAGCAAATGAAAAAAGCATCGGTTAAGCTCCTGATGTATGTCAGGCAGTATGCCAGGCACTAATAATACAGAGGTGAAAGTCAGATAGTCCCTACCTTCAAGTAGCTTATATTCTAATAAAGGAGCAGGGAGAGCAATGCATATAGGTGATAAGGGAAGGACTTTTTGTCTGTGGGTCATAGAAATGGCATGTATAATGAAAGGGCAATCCATTGTCATACCCTATCTTTTTAAAATCAGTTTATTTTTAAAAATTCAGAACTTACCAAACACCAAATAAAGAAAGGCTTTCAATATAAATAGTAGAACATCAGAGGAGGATTATACATAAAACTGCACATGTCGTATCTTTCCTAGAAGCCATGGGAGAATTGATTTGATTGCTTTTCTCTGAGCATAGAGTAGAAAGAGACTGGGCTGTATTATTATACCCCAGGTGGTGCAGTGATTAGAGCTCTGACCTTGGAGTTAGGAGGACCTGAGTTCAAATCCGGCCTCAGATACTTTGACACTTCCTATCTGTGTGACCCTGGACAAGTCACTTAATCCCTATTGCCTCACCAAAAAACAATGTGTGTATATAATGGACTCAGAATGCAGATTGAAGCAGTTTTTTTTTCATTTACTTTATTCTTCTCATGGTTTTATTTCCTTCTGATCTGTTTCTTCTTCCACAACTGTGACAAATATAGAAATGTTTTACATGATAGCACATGTATAAACTATGTCAAACTGCCCACCATATTCAGAAGAAGGAAGAGGAGGGAAGGAGGGAGAAAAAATTTGGAACTCAAAATCTTGTAAAAATGAATGCTAAAAATGTTCTTAATATGTATGTGGAGGGAAAATAAAATACTGTTTAAATAAAAAAAAACAAAAAAGAAAAAGAATATGTGTATATAGCATTGGATTTTTTTTAAAGGCAATTGGGGTTAAGTGACTTGCCCAGGGTCACACAGCTAGTAAATGTTAAGTGTTTGATCTGAGGCCAGATTTGAACTCAGGTCCTCCTGACTTCAGGGATAGTGCTCTATCTACTGCGCCACCTAGCTGCCCCATAGCACTGGATATTTCAAACTATATATTTTGTAAGGAATCTCAGCCTCAACATGTCCCAACCTGATCTGATCTTTCTGCCCCCAAACAGACTCTCACTTTCCCCTGACGCCCCGCTCCCTCTCTCCACTTCCAACTTCCTTATTTCTGTTAAGGGTATCACCTTCTTAGGCACTCAGGTTCTGAATCTAGAACACTGGTTATTCTTGACTCCTCACTTTCTTTCACCCCAGATAGCCAGTAAGTTGCCAAATCTTGTCAATTCTACTAAAATAATATCTCTCACCACAATTTTCTTATCTCTGCTACTCTCAAGTTCACCATCCTAGTGCATCCTCATCACCTCTTAGCTGGACTATTGCAAATAACTGCCTAATTGGTCTTCCTGCCCCAAGCCTCTCCCTCTTCCATCCATCCTCCACACTGCTGCCAAAGTGATTTTTTACTGAAGTGTAGGCGTGACCATGTTGGTTCTCCTTGTCTCTAGGTTCAAATACTAGCTCACCTATTTAGCTTTTAAAATTCTTCACAACCTGAGCCCAGCATACCTTTCTGACCTTTTCACCTCTTCCCTCACCCTCTGACCGTGGATGGTTTGGGGATCTTTTCTTGCCTAGGTGCACAACCTCTCTCTCCCTTGGCTGCCAGACTTTTCTTCTTAGTGGGTTCCTGGTCAGATTGCCACCCTTTATCCCCATTGTCTGCAGACCTAAGCTTTATCTGTGTGCCTCTATGCTGATCTTGGCTAGAAAAATGACTCGCTGTAATTTTTTCTGGGAGGCGAGGTTGCCATTAGTATTTGGTCTGGTTTCTAGATCTGTTTGGAGGAGTTTTGGGGAAGAGCTTGCTGTTCCATTTTCCTGTTATGCTACCATCTTGGCTCTGGTTGGAATCGGGAAGACTCCTCTTCATGAGTTCAAATCTGGTCTCAAACACTTAGCAGCTTTGTGACCCTAGACAAGTTGCTTAACCCTGTTTGCCTCAGCTCCTCGTTTGTAAAACGAGTTGGAGAAGGAAATGGCAGACCCCGCTATTATCTTTGCCAAGAAAACCCCAAATGGGATCATGAAAAGTAAATATGTAATTTATGATAGTTATAAGTAATAGTAATATATATAGTAATAGTAATATAGTAATATAAATGATAGTAAATAATAGTTATCATGGTAGCCTTGGAATGGAAATGTGTTATGTAGATGATAGTAAAAACTTAAGCCCTGTATCGATGAGTTCCTGGCATATCGTTTCAGAAAAACTTTTTTAGAGCATCTCGAGTGAAAAGGACCTCCCAGAAGCCTGAAGTGAAAACAATCAGAATTATTCCTGCTGATAAGAAGTCTGTATATAACTACAGCATTCAGACTTTGAACTCGGGGGAGCTTGCAAAGCAGCAATTAATTGCTCAGATGGACAAGGTGAGTGCAGCCCACTTGCTGTTGATACTAGATGTTTGTGTAGGAAACACCCGGATTGGGAATCGGGAATTACTTTCCTCCCTTGCCTGCTCACACCCAGAGGCTTGCTGGCCATCGAAAGGCTCCCAGACCCTTTTTAGTTATTGTGGCTAAAAATAATTCCACATTTCCCAAGTCTTTTTAGAGATAGAGTGGAAAGGAATGATAACTTCTTGAACTTTCTGCAAATCCCCACCTAACAGGACTATAACTAGAAGGTACTAACTCATTTATCTGAACCTAGATGGAAAACCCCACCGCCACCACCTTGAGTCAATTTTACTAATTGAACTATGTCATTTTCCAAAGGGTTTTTCGTTTGTTTGTTTGTTTTTTTAATTTGGTTACATTCTTTACAGGAACGAGGGAAAAGGTTCACTTACTCTCAAAAATACCTTGCATCCATTCCAGAACCTTTGGGTCTGACCCAGCAGATACCCAAATCTAAGTTCTGGCTCACTCCAGAAGGATTTCAAGTTCCTGGAAATCAGACTAGTTTTGAAAGTAATCGACACCCAAAGAGTCCAGATCCGAATCGGGTAGAAGAATTAAAAGAGGTAATATTTTGTTAGGCAAATTAATGCATGTGCAGGGATTGATTTCCTCATCCATACCAACAACATTTCTTCCTATCTTTTTTTTCTTTCCATTTTAGTCATGGCAAGAGAATAGGCTATTTGCTAATATTTTGAAGCCCGTCCTGGATAGGGACAGGATGAGCTGGGAGCAGAGGCATTTGGATTTTGACATTTACAAGAAGCCACACTCTACTATACTTCTTCCTGATGAAAAATTTTCCATAAGAGGTAAAAAAACAAACACACCCATTTCAATGTTCCTTCATGCTTTCCCCAGGTTTAGATAATATCTGCTATTTATGAAATCCTTTAAAGGTTGCTGAGCACTCTGCATACTTTATCATGGGAGTCTCATAGCATCCCTGCAAAGTAGGGACTAAAGGTATGATTTTTAATCCACCCATCCTTTTCTTAAAAGATGAGGAAACTAACTCAGAGATTAAATGACTTGCCCTGGTCACACATCTAGAATGAAGAGGTGGGATTTGTTTAAATCTTCTTGAGTCAACACCTATCCCTTTACTCTTGTCTTTGTACTCAAATTGCTTTTTGAGATATTTTTGTCTTATTTTATTCACTTTGATATATTCAACAAATCCTATGACATAAGGAAACAAAGACCTCAAGAAGTAAAGTGACTTGCTTGCTAACAGCAAGTTAGTGACAGAGCTGAGACTAGAAGCTGTGTGTCCTGAAGTCTATGGTGGCCTGGTAACATGTCACCATAATTATTTCAAAACTCAAGAAGGTAGGTAAGGAGATTCTTGCATTGGGTAGGGAGGCCAGTCCTCTAGGATTCTCTGTGTGGGATGAATTTAGATTGGGAAAACAAGCATGGCAAACCAGACATAAGGTGATGAATATCTGGTCTAGGGTATGGCCCTTAATAGTCAAAGAGACATTTTGGGAAAAGGAGCAATCCAATTTAGTGGCAGATTGATATGGGAGAATTTGATAATTGGGTTATAAAGACTGTGAAAGGGTCTGTGTCATGGGTCATTCTATGGGGAAACAGGTTCCTTAAATCCCATTAATATTTGACAAGCACTTAACATAGTGCCAGGTATATGATAGGTGCTTAATAAATGCTTGCTCTGTTCCCACTAATGGTGAAACCCAAATGGTTCTGTGAGCCCATTGATTGGGGTGATCCCTCCAGTAACACAGATTACAAGCCATCGATGTCTTTCATCTTGTGCCTGTGCTGTCCCATATATATGCCATGAGATCCCAAGCCATGAGCCCTTTCTCCTTTCTCCTGACACTATGAGGATACCACAAAGCCTCAGATCTGATTTTCTTTGCTTCTGTCATGTAATCAATCAGTCCAAGCTTCATTAATGGCCTTAGTTAATTTTTTCCTTTCCAGTTCTCAGTCAGTCTGTGAGCATTCATTTAAGTAATGTGTTGTATGAGGCGCTATGTTGGGGATACAAAGAAAGGTAAAAACAGTCCCTACCCTACTAGGCAGAAGGTAGCTCTCACAAAGGGGAAGACAGTAGCAGCTGGGGTGACTTTGGAAAGGAGTGTCATATGTGAAATGCCCAATGTAACTGGGTTATAGATTATGTGGAGGGGTGAGTAAAGTGTAGAACTAGAAAGGGATGAAGTAGCCTGTTATGAAGAACTTTAAATGTCTTGCTGTGGGCCAACAGTCTGGTGGAACTGGGGAGGAGCAGGTTAATGCCCTACGATATCATTCCCACAACATCAGATGAGTCTGTTGAGAACTAGGATATTGTGAGGCAGATCTGGAACCTTGAGTTTTGGTTAAGAAGAACATGAAAGCAGTTTTTAAAAAGGACTTAGGTGGAGAGCCTCTGAGGCTTCAGGGAAACTTCCTAACTACTTTTGTGTGTGTGTGTGTGTGTGTGTGTGTGTGTGTGTGTGTGTGTGTGT
>NW_020954551.1:44120201-44253936 GCF_900497805.2 Vombatus ursinus
GTGTGTGTGTGTGTGTGTGTGTGTGTGTGTGTGTGTGTGTGTGTGTGGATATCTTCTGCCTGTGGGTATTGGGATGTTCATAGTAGAAAGACTTTGTTTGAACTCTCTGGCTGTGAGTTTTCCATTAGGGTCCAGGCAAGAAGAATGAGGACCTGAACTAGAATGGGAGTGACAGGGGACAGAAGACATATCCAAGAGGTGTTGTGAAGGTAGAAATGACTAGTCTGGGCAGTGGATTGAACACGTGGGGTGAATGCAAGGGAGAGTCTGAGGGTGACCTTGATGTTGTGATCCTGCGTGCCTTGGAGGATACGATACCCTTCATAGTCGTAGGGAATTTCAGGAAAGTTGGGAGACAGGAGGGAAGTGATGCCTTTTTTGGGGAGTTTGGGATGCCTACAGGACATCCTGCCACCAAGGATATTGGTTTAAGTGTAATCAGATGCTGTCGAACCTATTTATAGAGATATTTAGAAATATGTAAATAAGCATTTTCTTTGTCTATGGAAATGACTGGACTGTTTTTCAAAGAAATTGGTTTTGTTGGTTGGTTAGATATTTTTTTTTCCAGAGACGCTATTTCCAGAGAGCTCAAGCAGCTCATTAAATGCTGTTCTAGAAATAGATGCAATTTCACAGATGCTTCGTTTCACTTGGAATGGTTTTCTTAAAGACTGAAAACAAGTTTGAAGAGGACAATTTAGTAGGACAGACACCGAAAAAAAAAAACCCTAAAAAACCTCTCAGAACACAGAAGCCTGTCTTTCTGTCCTGCCCATGGTTTGATTTGCAAAAACATAAGGAAACCTAGTCAATGGCATAATTATCCTGATGAACACCTGCCTTGAATTATCAATTAATTTCCTAGCTTTGGCTCTTTGATTGTGGCTTCCAGCCTCCAGGACAAAGCCAGCCATGCAAGTAGTTCAGGGAACCCGCAGGGACCTTGACATCATTTGAACACCATTGCCAATGCTCCCTAGATTGACCATTGCGACAAAGTACCAGGATGTTGGCATTCCCACACTTCATCATTCACCATGCAGTCACAAAGTTTGTGATGAAAACTCCAAACTGCAAGAGGAAAAAAAAATCTCACAACTCATCCCACACCCTCTCTTTCCAAGGAATGTGATGTGAGATGTGTGTCCATTGATGTATAAAGCTTCCTAAGTGGTCTTTACTTAAGGTTTTTTGAGGGGGCCTAATTAGCCAGCATATTTAATTGAAACCCTGAGTAGTTCAATGGAAAATAAATGGAAAAGCATAATGGATTTTCTCATCTCCATGTATTAGAACAGGAATGGTAAAGAGGCATGCAAGAAAGAGGATTTGGGTACCTGCAGCTGACAGATTGAGAGAGTGGATTTATTCCATGGCTACTAAAAAAAAAAACAGAGCTTGCAGGTGAATAGAAACACAATCCACCAGCATAGCATGGAATACTGGAAGTTTTTCCCCGGGGTGGGGGGGGGGGGAAATCAAACAAATTCTTGCTGATAGATGTAGCTCCTCAGCAGTCAGGCCAAATTCAGAGGGAAAGAGATCCTGGTATCAGATGGACCTGACAACCAACTTTGGGACTGGCAGACTCCTTAAGTGAATGATGCAGCTCTCTCACAATGATGTGGTCTTCCCCACCATTTGAGTATATCCATCTAGTGCGGTATAGCATGTTTCAAGGGCCACAAATATTACCTAGTGAAAAGAGTGGTTAGATTGGCTCTACATTTTCACAGCATTTAAAAAATATGAGTATCTCTTTATCCTATTTTTGTAAAATTCCTTATAGGACACTTATTACTAATCACTGAAATTCATTAAGTATTTCAATGCCCAGATGTTACTTTTAGGCTCACAACTCTTGATAAATTTCTCTTTAAAGATGTTGTTAATTGAGTATCATCAAATATATGTTGCCAATTACCATTAGGCTAAAATCTCTTTTCTTTTAATTCTGAATTGCTTGAAGTCAAACTGTTTAATGAATGGATTGCTTTTGGTGCTTACTCCGTGCTTCCTAGGTAATGATACATATATCAATCAATCAACATTAATAAGCTACTATGACGTGGCAGGCACTGTGCTAAGCTGTGGGGCTACAAAAGAGGAAAAGACAGTCCTGAAGGAGCTTACAATCTAATAGGGGAGATAACATGCAAGCAAATATATACAAAGCAAGTTATATATAAGATAAATAAGAAATATAGTTGGTCCATCCTCATTATTCACAGATTCCATATTTGTGAATTTGCCCACTTGCTAAAATTTTTTTGTAGCCCCCAAATCAATACTCATGCTTTCACCATCATGCGCATGCAGAGTGCCGGACCTAGCTGAGATTGAACAAGGTGATGTTCTGTCTTCTTGTTTCTGTTTTCGTATTGTAAACAAGTATGCTTTTTGTGATTGATTTAGTGCTACATTTTTTGCACTTTTGTGGGTGATTTCACTGTTTAAAAGTCCCTAAGCGTGGAAGTGAAGTTCTCTCTAGTGTTTCTAAGCACTGGCCTAATGGAGAAAACCTATGTATTAGATAAGCTTCTACCACTGTTGTCTGTGAGTTCAATGTTAATGAGTCAACAATAGGGTATAGCCAGAAAAAAGAAGAAGAAATTTGTTGATCTATAAACGAGGCCTCTTGGGGAAAGTGCTGAAGTAAATGTTGTGACCAGAGGCTCACAGGAACCTAAGTGCGTATTTCTCCTAGGAGCAATGGTTCAGTATTTGCTAATTCAGTGTTTGTGGCAACTTTATAGAACATAACTACCTCAAATGATGGGAATCAATGGTAATTAACAGAGAGAAGTCACTAGAATTAAGAGGGATTGGGAGAGGCATCCAGTAAACTGTAGGATTTTATTTGAGACTTAAATGAAGCCAGAAGTGACAGTAGGGGAGGGACAGTGTCACAAGAATGGGGTCAGCCAGATAGAATTCCTGGAGCCGGGAGGTGGAAGATCTTGTTCGTGGAACAGCCTGGAGGTCAACGTCACTCGATCAAAGAGTACATGTTGGGGAGTAAGGTTTGAGAAGACTGGAAAGGGAGGAAGGAACTTGGTTAGGGAGAGCTTTGAATGCCAAACTGAGCATCCTGGAGGTCATAGGGAGCCCCTGGGATTTATCGAGTAGGAGAGGGTGACATGTTAGGACCTGTACTTTAGGGAAATCACTTCAGTGGCTAAATGGAGGATGGATTAGTATGGGGAGAGACTGGAAGCAAGCAGACCCACAAGCAGCTATGGCTTACAGTAATCAAGATATAAGGTGATGAGAGCCTGCACTAGAATGGTAGCAGCATCAGAGGAGAAAAGGGGGTATACTGGAGAGATGTCGCAGACGTGAAATTGACAAGCCTTGGCAACAGCCCGGACATGGCAGGGGGGTCCGAGGTAGGGAGGAATCCAGGATGACACCTAGGTTGGGAGCCTGAGGGACTGGAAGGAAGGTGGGGAGAGGGTTTGGGGAAAAGAAAATGAGTTCAGTTTTGGACATGCTTAGTTTGTCTACTGAAATCCAGTTCAAGATGTGTGAAAAGTAGTTGAAAATGCAACACTGGAGGTCAGCAGAGAGATTGGGGCAGGAGAGGCAGATTTGAGAATAATCGACATAGAGATGGCAATTAAAGCCTTAGGAGCTCATGAGATCACCAAGTGAATTAATACAGAGAGAGAGGTCAGGATCCTGAGGGAAAGAAGGTGTGACCTTGAAGAGGATCCAGGGAAGGGGACAGAGAAGGAGCAATCAGAGAAGTAGGAGGAGAACCAGGAGAAGTGTCCTGGAAACTAAGAGAAAAGAGAGTGTCATGGAGGGGAGAGGGATCAGCAATGCCAAAGGCTGCAGAGTGAGGATGGAGACATGGTCCTTGGATTTGGTAACTAAGAGAGCATTGGTTGCTTTGGAGAGAGCAGTTTTGATGGAATGATAAGGTCGGAATCTGGATTGTAAGGGGTTAAGAAGAGGGCGAGAGGAGAGAAAATGGAAGTACCTATTGTAGATGGTCTTTTTGAGGAGTTTAGCCATAAAGGGCTGAAGAGATATAGGATGATTAATAGGGATGATAGTGAGGATCAAATGAAGGTCTTTTCCAGGATGAGGGAGACATGGATAAGTGTGTAGGCAGTGGGGATGACAGAGGGGGCAATCTGTTGGAGGAGACAGGATGGAACAGGATTGCTTGTGCAGGTAAAGGGAGTAAGGCCAGTTCTTCATGAGAGATGGAGGTGAAGGAGAGAGTGGTAGAAGGAATAGAAGTGATATGAGGTGAGGAAGGGGGGAGAAGAGGGAGCTTCTGAATGACCTCAATTTTTTTTCTGTTAAATACGAAGCAAGGTTCTCAGCTGAGACAGTGGGGTTAGGGGGACCCAGGGGAGGTTTGAAGAGGGATGAAAAGGTTTGGAAGAGCCACTGTGGAGAATGGGATAATGAGTTGATAAGGGAGGTATAGTAGGACTGCCTAGCAGCAGTGAGAGTCCGTAATATACATTTGTAGGAGATCCAGTCAGAACAGTTATATAATTTTCTCCATTTTTATTCAGCAGCATGAGTATAGGAGCAAAGGTGACGAGTGATAAGAATGATCTAAGGCTGAGATTTGGCTGGGTATAATCAGTAAGAGAGAAGGACAGCATAGAGTTGAATGGATTTACCCAGGGGTAAAGATGAGGAAAAGGGGAGAGTGGCTAGTTCGGGGAGATGGCGCAGGAGAAAATGAGAGGGCCAGGGACTAGAGGTCGTGGTGTGGACAGAGAGTAGTTTTGTAAGGAAAGGCAGAGGGAGAGGTGAAAAACCAACAGACTATGGCTGGATAGGGGGATTTTGGAGTTCTTGAACATGTGAGTAGTACGTTTGTGAGTGATGGCAAGGTTACAGGTATGGTCATCTTTGTGTGTGGCTGAGGTGGGGTTGAGGAACCAGAGTGAAGGTGCAACCAGCACTGGAAAAGGTGGCCAGGGTGACTGTGTCATCAGAGGAAAGCCAGATTTCAGCAATAGTTTGTAGATGGAAGGATGGCAGAGGAAAAGATTTAGCATAAAGAGGAGTTTGTTGACTATGGAACAGGCATTCCAGAGGGCACAGTGGAAGGGCTAGGTGGTGTTTGGTGGAAACTTGAGGGTGGGATGGTTGAGGGGGATGAGAATGAGGACTCAGGTGGTAGGGGTCGGATGGGGGATGGGGTTTGGATGATGATCTACAGGAGTTCAGTCACTAGGAGGTATGGCCAGATGTGAGAATGTTCATCACTGAGTGGAGGGCGTCACTTCTCTTCCCAGTAGAGGTTGGAGGTCAGACTGGAGGTAAGTGCAGTATGAGATGGGAGTACAAAGTCAGATGGGGGGCCCTGCTTCACAACTCCTCTTCCCTCCAAAGGTTGGAGGTTAGGTAAGAAAGGGGCACAGCAGGAGAGAAAAGTCACATTCTCTAGGGGCAGCGAGGTGGTGCAGTGGACAGAGCTCTGGCCTTGGAATCAGGAGGACCTGAGTTCAAATGTGGCCTGACACTTACTAGCTGTGTGACCCTGGACAAGTCACTTAACCCCAATTGTCTCAAAAAAAAAAAAAAGTCGCATTCTTCATGGACTTTTCTCTTCCTCTTCTCAAAAGGACGGATGCAGCAAGAGATGGGAGGCCTGAAGTCAAGGGGTGGGTCACTTCTCTGCACCAGAGGGTCTCCACCTCCTGGTTGGGAGTCTGGCATGGTGGCATGGGATGGAGGTTGCTGTGTGTTGGGGCAGATGGAAGAAGCCCAGCCCAGCCCATCGCAGCCTTTCTTCAGGTCAGGCTGCACCTGGCAGGAGATGGACAGCGCCAGGCACGAGGCCAGAGGAATACCTCTTCTGGCTGCTCTTCTCCCCTGAGGAGGCTGGCTACGCAAGGCAGCAGTAGGCAGGGGAAGGGCCTTTCACATTTCCTGGGATCCTTTATTTGAGGCCATGGGCTCAAACACTGGGATCATATATTCACTCATAAGGGTTTTGAGTTGGAAGGTACCTTAGTCAAACCTCCTCATTTTAGAGATGAAGAAACTGAGGTTCATAAAGACGGGAAGATTTTGCCCAAGGCCAGTGTTCTCCCGTTTTGGACATTCTACCGTCATGTCTGCTGTGGCTTCAGAAAGGGGTGAAATGAGCTCTAGCTGAAACTGAGGGCAGGACAGGCCTGGAGAAAGGCAATTATGTGTGGGATTTTCTTTTGGGTCTAAAATTTACCGTGGCAAAAGCACAGCAGGTATAGAGGTGGGAATCTTAAAAAACAAACAAACAAAAAACAGATCTATTTACAGTTATGGAGTTAAGAGAAAATCATCATTATTGCTGCAGTATTTGTGACTAATGGAAAGGGCTCTTCCATGCATGACCTTTCAAAATTTTTCATTAGAATACTTGGGGGGCATGTTTAATCTTTACAGAGTGCAAGCTCCTTGAGGGCAGACTTTTCCTCTTGCCCCATGCCCAGTATATGCCTGGCACTAAATAATTGCTTGCTAACTGATCAGTTGGTCGACAATGGCCTCAGTCATTATCCCCTGCCTTGCCATGGCCACACTTTATCCAGTTGCTGACCAAATGTGGGTAATGGACACGCAGAAGCCGCTTTAGGCCAGGAAGTCTCCTTTAGGGGGCACCATTTAGAGCTTTGTCTTGGACTCTCTATTAGGGATGGCCAAATTTAATCTCTAGGCAAATATCAGGAAACCATCTGTTTTTTCATTCTTATGACAGTGTGTGTGTGTGTGTGTGTGTGTGAGGGGGGATGAGGCAGCAGCTATAGAGTGGTACTGGTGTTTCTAGCGGGGCCAGTTATCAGTACCAAGTGTAGGATTTTAGAAAGGTCCACAGATGCTAAATGATTGTTAGAAGTCTGACTCCCTCTTTTAACAGATGAAGAAACAGAAGTTTATAGAGGTTAAGGTACTAAGTGGCAGTGCTGAGATATGAACCACGGTCCTGACTCCAAATCCAGCACTTTCCACAATGCCAGACTGTTCAGAGTGTGCCACTGCTAACTTTTAAAATAGAAGCAGCGATCACGAGTTGGCTCACCATCACCAAGAATAGATCATGCCAAAGAGACATTTCCCAACAGATAAATGGTCAAAGGAGTGAACAGTTTTCAGAAAAACTGCAAGCTCTCAACAACCATTAAAACAGCTAGATGAGGGGCAGCTAGGTGGTGCAGTGGTTAGAGCGCTGAGCCTGAAATCAGGAAGACCTCAGTTCAAATCTGACCTCAGACACTTACTAGCTGTGTGAGCCTGGGCAAGTCACTTAACCCTGCTTGCCTAAGTTTGCTCATCTGTAAAATGAGCTGGAGAAAGAAATGACAAATCATTCCAGTACCTTTGTCAAACAAGCCCCAAATGGGGTCATGAAGAGTCAGGCACAACTGAATGAAAGAACAAAAAGTAAAACAACTCTGAAATTTTACCTCCTACTCAGCAAATTGGCAAAAGTAACAGTTAATGTTAGAGGGATTGTGAGGACAGGCATACTAATACTGTTGGTGAATTGGTTCTACTGTTCTGGAAGTTTGGAATTGGAATAAACTGCTTCTATATGCTTTGGCCAGCAATCCTAGTATTAGGCATATGAACCAAGGAGTTAATAATGTAATATGGCAACCAAAAAATGAATCGGGCCTTAGGATCATAGAGTGAGAGCTGGACGGGTTCTCGGGAACCATCTAGGCCAACTCTCTCCTTTTGCAGATGAGGAAACTGAGGCTGGGGAGGTGAAGTTGCTGGCCAAGGTTCTAGAGGTACCAAAGATTGGAGGTGGGGTTGGACCTGGTCCTTAGACTCCACAAACAAGCGCTGTCCCCATTGGACCCCACGGCCTTCTCGGGCTACAGTAAGGAAGGTACCCCACTGTGCTCTGCCCTGGCAAGGCCACCTTGCCAGGTGCCTTGTTCATGAGTAGGCACCTCCATTTTGGGAAGAACATCAGTAAGCCAGAATGTGCAAAGGAGGGAAACCAGGACAGGGAAGGGCCCAAAGTTCATGCTGGGTGAGGACTGGCTGAAGCAGTCAGGGCAGTTTAGTCTAAAGAAGGGCAGGGAAGGAATGCTAAAGAGGCTTCATGTTTAAGAAACACTTGCTAACCAGGAGCTATGAGTAATGAAATGGCCCTCCCCCCTCTGCCTTGGAGTTCCTCCGAGGCAGTGGATTCCTCCACATTGGGCCTCTGTGGGAAGATCCCTTTTCAGGCAGGGGTGGGCTTAGAGGGTCTCGAGTCCCTTCCTGTCCTGACATTCTGGCTTTTGTTCAGTGAGGTTTGGAGCATGGGTTCTGGTGGCGCGTGAAGGTTAACTTGAGGAAGGGCGGGATGTAACCTGAGTTAAGAGGCTCTGGTCAAACAGATCATTTGCTTTTCTCTGGGGATGGGGATCCCAAGCTCTTCTGTCACCTGCAGTCAAGCAGATGGGGCAGACTAAGAAGCGAGTGTTCATTCCGAGCTTAACAAGATGGCGGCTGGTCTGAAGATGAAGGTGCCCAGGCACTGGCTGGATCCTAGCCGTCGTCAGCCTCTGGCCTGATCCAGGGATCTCCCCGCCACAGCTCTAAGAATGGGAGAAGTTCAGAAGATGTGGGTGTCCTCATATCGACTGTTTGCTCTCCAACAACTTGACAAGTTGGACTCTGAGCTCCCTTTACCAAAGCCTTCATTCTCTGCCCCGTGAGGAACATAAACCATGTGGAAGGAGATTGTGCTAGGAGAGGACTCAGTTTAGCAAAATTTAGGACCATTCTCAAGGCAAAATGGAGTCCCTTTAGAAACCTGAAAAAAGGAATTAAATAGAGCTTTAAATATTTTTAATAAAACCTATTCACAATTATTAATTTCTTTATTCTGTGAAAAAATGGCAAGTGTCTTTCTAAATCAGACCCATATAAAGTCATGAGCTGATGCAGTTCAAAGACATGGTCGATCGTGATCATATATGGATTCCAGGAACACCTGCCCCTCTTCTCAGAATATCCTTTCCAAGGGATGAGCACATGTGTAAGATCTATTACCCAGTACCAGCTGAGCAGCTTTTTTAATGTGTTCATCTAGATTTTCAGAAGAATCTGGAAAAAAAAATAGAAAAAACAAACAGATGACAGTGACAGATGTCAATGCTGCCATTACAGCATTTGAGAAAAAGCATAAAGAAAAGGCAATCGATCTCTGTACGAGGGCAGAGAAAAGCAGTCTATCTAATCAGTTGACTTTGGGGCATCCCACTGTTGTAGGCCCAGGTAATTACCCAAGGCACTTTCTCCTCAGGAGAGAATGGAATGAGAGCCCGATGGGGCCCACAATCAAGCAGGAGTGTAAGACTGGCTCGTGGAAAGTCTAACGGTGAGATGCAAAACAAATGCCCCGAGAAGGGAAGGGAGCGTTAGCTATGACCGAATGATACAGAGGAAGCCGATTCACTCTCTCCTGAACGTCCAAATGCCCCCAACCTGGGGCTATGGGATTACTCTTTTGGCTGCTGCTTTCCTATCTAGGATAGAAAAGAATGTTGGCAATCCCCATGACTTTTCTAGACAAACATCTGTAGCATTCAGAGCAAATAAAATTCATTAAGCATCTTGGGATTGTATTCTTAACTATCAGCAGCTACTGATTAATAAACACAGAAAACACAATTCCTGCTCCCTTTCCTAGGAACCTCTCTCCCAAAGAGGCTCCAGGAGCATGATCCAGCAATAACCATAGTCTGATGTGGCGGTCCTATCTGCCAGCCAGAACCACTACACAAGGGTCACCTTTCTGGGCAGTTGAAGAGAAACCCCCAATAAAACAGCCCTACTGTGGGGAAGTTCCACATACTTCTCTGCCCAACAATGCATGCACTGTAGGTCTCACTAAGATGTCTTGTTTGATTGCCTTAAGCTTGTGGGAAACATCCAGCTAATTTCCATTACAGGGGCCAGGGCACCACTCACGAAGGTCTTTTTGTTGTTGTTGCTGCCGTGGTTCTATTACGAAAGATAACGATGAATTACTGTAAGAACCATACAATGCCTTGATTCCTAGGGCGTGTGAAAATGCTGACTGCCAGAGGAATTAACACCTTTTTCTGATACGTTATCCTATACTAAGAGGCACGAAGGAGAGAGGAAGAGGCACTGAGTTTGGCTACCTGATGAGGTTGAACAAGTATAAACAAGACCTTCATTTGAAAATGTGCTCACTGTTATTCCTTACTCTTACACAGATAAATAATCAAGAAGAATTCTGAACTAGACCATCTTCATAATCACCAGCCTGTGTCCGAAGTCCCACTATTCGACTGGGCCTTCCCACATCACTTACATTTTTCTAGCTGAGACAAGTTGTAAAGATTCTTGAAATATGCCTCGGTGCAGAAAATATTTGTCAGTAGAACCTAACATAAAAAAATATAAACATCAGCAGATTTAAAATTTTCCTCTTTTAAACAAATACATTCAGTATTCTCGACCTTGGGGTGAACTGGGCTAGCAAGAAACAGAGCAGGAGTCGAGTAAAGGACAGCCCCCAAACTCTCATGGTGATGCGCTGAGCGTATCTGCATGGGCCAATGGGAAGACGAGAAGAGGAGCAGCGGGGGCACGTGTGGGTGGGCTGTGTCTTCTCTGGGGTCCCCGCAGCAGGGACAGGGCTGGAGTCAGGAATGGTGAGTACAGCCAGGCTCAGAGCAATGATGCTAGTTCTCGAGCCTTTTTCCAAGGAGTTCTGTCATTTGTAGCCCCCATCCCTCCCCTTGATTACGGAACAGAGCTGAGTTGTAATTTATGGATTGTCAAGTCCCACAACATTACACACCGGTAATGAGAGGAAAAGCCTCAGAGGTCATTTGGTTGAACACTCCTAGAAATGTTACATCCAAGGGCACAGAGTGAATTACTACAAACAGTTCTACCTACATTGTACAGATAAATGCTATTCCGCTTACTTCCCTGGTGTAAAAAATGTCATGGAATCACTGAATATAAGAAAAACTCTTTCATTTTTTTCTGCAGGCAAGGCGAAAACTAACCAGAAGAATCGAGTCCTTTAATAACTGATCCTGTTGCTTACTAGCAAATTGTAATCATCAAACCTGTTCCCCAAAGAAATGCTTCTGTTTCTAAAACCAACTGCATTTAAAAAACAACATATTGAAAGCAAATGGATAAATGGGTTCACCATATATGTACTGAACTTAGGAGAGAAAAACTGCCTGCAGCCCCAGCCCCAGCCCCACTCCCACACTCACCTCATGGTCATGGTTGTGCAGCCCGAGGCGGACGGAACGGCTGGATCTGGAGAGGACGGCGGTCATGGCGTACAGGTTAATCAGGATGTCCGCCATTCGCTTCATGGCCAACTGCTCTTCCACGATAGTCTGAGAAAACACAGAAGACATCACTGGAAATTCACAGCCACCTTCAGCACATGCTGATGTCCTCGGTCTCTAAATGGGACTTGGAAGAGCAAAAACTACCACGTAGGGAGGGAACCAACCCAGATTTCAGCAAATGCTGCAGCACTACGGAAAGGGGGGAGACTGAGGGCAGGTCAGCTCCAGGAGAGAGCCCTCAGAGCGGGGTCTTCAGCACACTCCCTCCTTTAGCCCCTCAGCACGTCCTGCGGTCTGCTTCTTCAAGCTACTCAGATGCAGCCCTGGCTGCAGAGAGAGCTTTATCCGTGGCTGGAGGAGGCCCTTGTCCGATCCCCTACACGATTCCCTCCTGGGGAATGAATGTGAGAATCCCACACAGGGTTGGCCTTGCAGGGCCGTCCAGGCCTCGGCCTCCGGGGGAGTTTTTCTGCAGAAGGACCAAGTGAGAGCCTCCTTGCCCTAGGTTAGTCTTGACATGCTGAGATGATTAAACCCTCCCAATTGAACCTTTCACAACCAACGGACTTGACATGCTGTATGAGTCGGGTCTTTGTTGGCTATAAAGATGGAGCAATCTCCCTAATTTCTGAGAGAGAAGGAGATCTGATGGCCCCAAACATTCGAGATGTTTTTGAAATCCCCATGGTGATAATGAAAGCTCTACTAAAGTCTTTCTGCTTAAATCTAGGATAGACCTGAGGATGAGTAAGGCCCAATCCTTGCCCCGAGAGACTCAGAATTTAGTAGGCAGAATCAACTACACACAGGAATGGTGAGAATGCCACATGTGCTCAATGAACAGGCCACAGGGAAGGACCATTCCCGAGAGGGAAGATGAAGGCAGGCTTTGGGTTAGAGGCAGCAGTACCAAGCCTGGGCCCTGAAGGACAGGTGGGATTAGAACATTCTAAGTGGATTCTCTTCCCTGTTATCAGTTGGTGGTGACCTCGGCCCTGTCAGTGTCACTCTCTGACTCCCTCCCGGGCTGAGACGAGGAGCATGCTGTGTGGAAAAACCTAGCCCGTCCCGTGACTGAAAACTGCTGTAATGAGAGCATTTAGAAAGGGCAGCGGCGGCTCTCGCACAAGCTGCTCTGTAACCTTGCAGAACGGCGGGCGTTTGTGCTCCGAAGTGAAGAGCTTTTCTGCAGGGTTGAAGCTGACTTGCGGTGACTTCTCAGCCCTGGTCCCTTTGCTGGACAGATGCGTCACTGACCAACGAGAGGGTTAGTTACCTTGCCAAACCGCCTTAGCAGCACCTCCACCGTTCTCCCAAAATAATACACATTTTCTTCCAGTCGGTTTGCACTCTCCTATGAGGGAAGCAGAACACACAGCTGCAGAGTTCATAACTTGGAAAAGGGAATGGAATTTAACACCACTTAATCACCATGACTCTGGGTGCAAACCAGAGCAGCACCACAGTCCCCCATATCTCCTGGGTTCCCACCCAGACTTTTCGTGTTCCCACTTGTGTGGCACATGGGAACTGGAAGTGTGGATATCAAGACTAGCCTTGCCACAGCTATCACTCCCCACAGATGGGCACTGTCTGCAGAGTGGGCACACTGAGTAGTTGGGGTAGCAAATAATCAAGCTTCAAGCGACTTGCCCACCAAATAGAATCCATTTTGTGGCTACTATTTTTTGCATTTTTCTATGGCCTCAAAAAGAAAGATCTGGCATTCTTAACTCATTTTATGCTCACTTTATCATTTTTTCCCTGTAAGGTAGATTAGCTTCTTAAGCGCTAATCAAACAAAAATTACAACCTCCCTCAATTGGGGTTTCTCAGGAAGAATCATTCCCAAAAGTAAAAGGTTGTACACATTAAATCAAATTTTAAAATAAAAAAAAGTCTGTTAGTTTTGTGCCTAATTTTATTAATTTCTCTAAGAAGATTTTTAAAAAGGGTTCTTCAGTAATGCAGATATGTGACTAGACAGCTGGAAGAGGAACCTTCTCCCCCAGTCCTGTGGGTGTAGATGAGCATGTGATCTATAAGTTAAGATCCTGTGATCTGAAGTAACTGTGCCAAATGAATTTAATTTGAGGGAGGAATTAATGGGAAATTTGGAAAGAAATGATTAGAAAAATAGTGTACAATTAATAAGCAAAACAGTAGTGGGATAAAAACAATAGGTCATCTAGATCTGTGGACTAAGGACACTTGAGTAAGCCAGACAGAACTTGAACAGATTGTTAAGGGAGAGGAAAAGGTAAGTGGGTTGGGATCTCCCATATAAAAAGGTATCAAAGAGATGAATGAAAAAAAACAAAACAAAACACCAAAACTGTGTTCAAAGTATCGTAGGATTTAGAACCAGAAGAGGCCTTGACAACATCTTGTCCGGGGGTTCCTTCAAATGCAGCAAATGAATCTGTCTTGTGGTAAGGATAGGGAGAGAGCCCAGGGCTACCCCCTCCACCTAACCTAAACCTCAGGGGTGCTGGCCTAGGACAAAGCATTACACACACCCCCTCTCAATGGATTATCGCTAGCCTCTTGGAGCTCCACCCATCAGTGTAAGCCATCCTCACCTCCACACTGGGATGCACCACTCCATCTCTTCCCGTCAGACCAAGACTGACCTTCCTGTTCAGGCTATCTCCAAGTATGGCTGACACATGTTCCATTGCAACACGCAAGTTCCCCTTCTGCAGATCCCTGAAATGAGATCCACAAACCACCTCAAAAGCCAGGCACCAATGTTCTGTGCCAGTCATGGCCAAGAGTTCTGACAAAGGATGATGACGGCTTATTTCTAAAAACAGCATTTCAGCAGAAAGGCTGTTTGTTCAAAATACACCCCACAGATTACCCGCAATCCAGATCCTTTGTTAACACAAAGTATCATCCAAGCCCGAGACATTCGTTTGTGCTAAGAGCGACAGTTTATGGAAAGTGTAATTCCAAAGCATTTTGCTTTCATAGTGACTGAGGACAAAGGGCAGATGTTATGATCTTCATTTTACTGATAAAGAGACTGGGGCTCAGGAAGCATAAGAGGTTTGCTTAAGGCCACACTGGAAGATGTGTATTATTCTGGGAGCGCAGTTGGCAAGGTAACTAACCTTCTCCTCGGTCAGTGACACACCTGTCCAGTGAAGGGACCAGTGCTAAGAGGTAACTGCAAGCCAAGACAGCTCATACCCTGCAGGACGTGAAGAAGCTGGGCCTTCAGCTCAGGAATTCTAACTCCAAAAGCTGCTTGAATAATCCGACCCTAGAAGCTCACCTGCCCCTGCTAAAAAGGTGATTATTGGTCACATCTTATTAAGAGTCAATGTGGTGTGAGGAAACGACACAGGGCTTGGAGTAAGGATGCTCTGGGTCCAAATCTAGCTGTAGACACATAATAACAGTGTGACCAAGGGCATATCAACCTCTCTGAGCCTCATCTGTAAAATGAGGATAAGAACTATGCCACAAGCCTCAGGAAGTCATGTTGAGGATCAAATGGCATCTATAGTCATATGAAAAAATGCTCTAAATCACTATTGATTAGAGAAATGCAAATCAAAACCTCTCTGAGGTACCACATCATACCTATCAGATTGGCTAACATGACAAAACAGGAAAATGATAAATGCTGGAGAAGATATGGGAAAACTGGAACACTAATGCATTGTTGGTGGAGTTGTGAAATGATCCAACCATTTTGGAGAGCAATTTGGAACTATGCCCAAAGGGCTATAAAACTGTACATACCCTTTCACCCAGCAATAGTACTTCTAGGGCTGTATCCTAAGAGATCATCAAAATGGGAAAAGGAGCCACATGTACAAAAATATTCATAGCACCTCTTTTTGTGGGGGCAAAGAATGGGAAATTAAGGGGATGCCCATCAACTGGGGAATGGCTGAACAAGTTGTGGTATATGAATGTAATGGAATACTACTGTGCTATAAGAAATGATGAACAAGCAGACTTCAGAAAAACCTGGAAAGACTTGTATGGTCGGATGCTGAGTGAAGTGAGCAGAACCAGGAGAACGCTGTACACAGTAACAGCCATGTTGTGTGATGACTAATATTGATAGACAGCCCTTCTCAGCAATACAAGGATCAAAGACATCTCCAGAGGCCTCATGATGGAAACTGTTATCCGTATCCAAAGAAAGAACTATGGAATTTGAATGCAGATCGAAGCACATTATTCGGTCTCTCTTTTCTTTTTGGTTTGTTTGCTTCTTCTTTCTCATGGTTTCTCCCATTGGTTATAGTTCTTTACTACATGACTAATGTGAAAATAGTTTCAATACAAATGTATATGTAGAACCTATATCACATTGCATGCTGTCTTGGGGAAGGGGGAAGGGAAGAGATGGAGAGAAAATTTGGAACTCAAAATCTTATGGAAGTGAATGTTGAAAACTAAAAACAAATGAATAAATTAATTAAAAAAAAAAAAAAGTAGGAAACAGCAACGAGGAATAAGAAGATGCTAAGGCCTATGAAAGTTTCTCTAAGTAGTTTTAGACCTGCTCACTCAGAACCTGAAGTTTTGGAGATGAGGGGAAAGGGAGCAACCCCCCTCTCCCTTCAGATCCATAGTAGTGGTCTCTATCGCTCCTATGGATCCAGACTTTGGGTTAGGTGAAGATAAGGGGAGAGGGGAGACAACTGAGGTCTGTTCCTTCTTCTTCTTGGCTAAAACCAGAGCTGGGGGACTAAGCAAATAAGAGTTCAGTGACCAAAAGCATTTGGCCCTTTGGAAGCTCCAATACCAGAAGCACACATACCTGATTTTCTTCCTTAAGACTTGGCCTGCGTACTGTAATCCTGTCATGGCAATATACATGCGGAGGATCTCATTTGTTCCCTAAAAAGACAAAACACAGAGTTATGAAATGCCAATTAAAGGCTTTCAAATGCATCTCCCCAAACTGGTAAGAAGAGCTCCCAGAATGTTAAAGCAGCTCAATCAATTGATATTAATAAATTTACTTCAGCATTGAAAGCTGATGATGTAGCCAATAAGAGGCCAACTGCTTTTGCTATTGAAGAAAACCTGAAGAAGCTGAGAATGCAAAACATGAGCAGTTTCTTTCTCCAACCAGATGACCAAAGTCCCTGCCCTGCAGCCATACCAGGGGCCTGGGAGCAAAGCTGAGAAAACCTGATGGAGGCTCTGCCCAAGATGTGAGCTTTAATTCCCCTCTGCTTATCTTGTCAACAGCGTAAACAGACATGAAGATGTTTTATTTCTTTCTCTAATACTTCAAGAGATCCCTCACATTTCATGGAGCTGAGAGGTCTCCCCTCGACTCTCAGTCTGAGGACTGTTTTCATAACTGAACAGCCTCACAAGTGCTGCTACTTCTACCATCAACTCAAGCTTGGATTCCCATCCTCCATTAACAAAGGAGCCCAGGTAAGCTCCCAGGGCAATGGCAGGTGGGGGTGTCAGTCCAGCTAGAAATCACCGTGCAAAATCTATCATTTACAGGATTTGGCTCAAGGACTCGAGACAAAAAGGCCTGTGACTGAAGTTCAGTGGACTGGATTCACAATGGAAGGTTTATGGGTAGGGGAGAAGCGAAGCTTCGACCTTCGGTGTTTTTGATGGTTTAAAAGCAATGGAGCAGAGGATGTGATTGATAATAATCCGAGAACTAATCACAAAACAAAAAGCCTGAAGACTACAACTCACAAAGAGTTCAAACTCACTGGGTCCCTATGGAAATTGTGGGTCTGTGGCCAGACAAAGCTTCATGGTAAACACAGAGTAAGTCTAACAGGCCTTGGTTGGTCCTCAAGGGTTAATACTACCCCTGCTCTCGGCCAAATGGAAAAATGGATGGGGGCCTTGTCTCTGTGCTCTCTACCCTAACCCACATGCTCCCAACACAAACCTTTGAGATTTTTTTTAAGCAGTGAAATTCTATTATGAAGGGACTGCCTGGATGCTCAGCCCTGCAAGAAATGTAAGAGGAGAAGACATCATTATGTTCTCAGTGAACCTGTATGAGAAGACAGGCACACAAGAAGTGAGAAGGTATATAAAATGCTTCATCACCGTTAAAGTAATCTTTAAGTGTCTATAAATGCCAATCTCATGAAATGGCTACAGAACAAGATGGCTGATCTGGGCTAACTCTGTGTGTGTGTATGCAAGCTTCAGCAGTCCTTATAATGACCTTAGCAGTGCTGCCATCACTGCAATATCGTAAGGCTCTTTGAAGCAAACAGACTGAGCCCAGGTGCTGAGCACACTTCTGCATCCCACGCAGCTTTACCTACATTACTCTTCCAAAGAAAGCCCTGAACCTCTCCTAAGAGGGGGATAAAATGAACTTCCAGACCAATCCAGAGGTATGAGCATCAGCCTGAATCGAGTAACTGAGGGGCATGCCTGGAGTAGGATAAAAGACCTGGGACATATTAAATGCTGAAAGGATCACAAAGCTTTTAGTAAGAGACATGGAGATGCAGGGATCTCTCAAGCTCTGACTGTGACCAAGGCAGAACATTTGCTGGTCCCTGCTTTGAAACTGTCCGGGTCTAGTCATGTGTTTCAAAGCAAGACTATACACTAGACAGATCCCCAGTTTCACCAGTGGTGAGTGCTCCCCTTCACTGACAAAGAGTGAGGCCTTTCTGCTCCTCCCTCTATCAGTCTTGTCCACGGAGCCTTCCTCTTGGACCATCGGGCAGTAGCGGTGGCACTAATTCCAATTTACACTGACAAAGCCCTCTGCGTTCATCCTTCTCTCAACTGATCCTCACAACTACGGGGCAAAGCATGAGGAAGCTCAGGGGAGGAGCTGGAGCTCGTGAAGGTCACAGACAGCAGAGCTGGAGCTCTCATCTCCAGTCCAGGGAGCTTCATCCTCCCCTTACTGCTTCCCTCTCCCAAGCCTGAGGCAGGGTTCATTTATGTTTCTGGTTCATAAAGCCTAGAAAATGTCATAATAAAATAAGAATATCAACAGATGCCAAAACATTACTTTTCCAATTTGGAAATAACTTAGTAAAAGACCTCACATTGACCTTATCTTTCCTGAACTCTTATAGTAATTAGTCTGAATCATATGATTTAGCATGACATTATACTTGTCTTGTACTGTGGTCCCTAACAGAAGAGGAATTCAAGGGCAGGGACTTCTGCCCCACTTTTCCTGCTCTCTCCTCACATCTAGCACAGGGCAAGGCACACAAATGAGGTTCAATCAGAACCTGTGAACCTGCTGCCCCTCTTAGAGCAGCCTCACTGCGTACCTCCAGCCCAGTGTTCCAATAACCATTCAAACAATCACTGGGCAGGACAAAGACACAAGTCCTGCCCCTGGCACTCCCTGATGTTGTGTTAGCACAGCTGTCCAGGAGAAGCTAATCACAGCATCTTTATTTATGGAACTTCTCAGGAGTATTTTACCATGCCAGGTACCCTCCCTGTTGGGAAAGGAATCGAGTGAGCTGGGCAGCTGAACACAGAAGGGATATGGGGAACTGAAGAAATCAGCAAGCATTTACTAAGTGCCTATTACACACCAGGTGCTGGGAACACAAAGATAAATGAAACAGTCACTGTTCTCAAAGAGATTAGAGAAACAGCATGTATATATGTACATTAGGTTAATAGGAGGGAGGGCACGAGCTACTCTGAAGACCAGCAAAGGTTTTGTGCAAAAGGTGTCACTAGCTCAGAGCTTCTAAGTGTCAGAAGTGTGGTCAAAGTATGTTCCAGGCACGTGGCACAACGGCCAGAACAGCAGTCAGGAGAAGTAGTAGGCCGGACAGTTGGGCTGGGCTTTAAGAGCCCAACAGAGGGGTTCATATTTGCTCCCGGGGGCAAGGAGCCACCGGAGTTTGCTGAGTAGAGGAATGACATAATCACACTTGGATTTTAGGGCAATCTCTTGAGGAGATGAAGAGAAGACAGACTGGAGAAGGCAAAACCAATTAGGAGGCTAGAGCAACAGTCCAGATGAGAGGCAATGAATGGAGCCTGAACTAGGGAATGAGCAGGGAGAAGGGGATGGATGGGAAAGGGAGAACAGAAATCTGGCAAAGGAATAGTGGACAGGTGGGGCGAGGAGGAGGAAAGAGTCCAGGAAGCCACAGAGGTCGTCAACCTTGGTGACTGGTAGGAAGGGTGGGGGGCCCTGACAGAAACAGCAAAGTTCAGAATGGGAGGGCAGGCTTTGACTTTGAAATGCCTCTGCGACACCTCGTTTGGAATATTCCATAGGCTCTGAGGAGAAACTAGGGCTGGATATACAGATCTGAAAGTTACCTTGATAGCCTAGAAAAAGTGAGTGTAAAGAGGGAAAAAGAAAGGCACACAGGACTGGCCCCTGGAGTCCACCCACAGCAACGAGTCATGCTATGGATAATGAAGCTTCTCACTGTGAGCTCCTGGAGGATGGGACTGCATATGCAGCCTTTCTTTGTGCTTGGCACAGTGCCTGGCATACAGTAGGCACTTAATAAATGCTTGTCGATTTGACTTGATTCAAGGAGATTCAGTAGGAACAGTCGGACAGGTAAGAGAACCAAGAGGCAGTGTTACGAAAATGCAGAAGGAAGAGAAGATGGTCAGCAGTGTGGAACACTGCAGAGACACCGAGAAGGATGGCCCTCAGATCTGGCATTTAAGAGATCACTGGCAACTTTTGGAAAGAGCAGTACTAATCAGTGAAGAAGTGGAGGCAACCAGTGTAGACAGCTTCTTCTAGGTATTTGGCTAGGAAAGGGAGGAAAGACAGAGGATGAACTGAGGGGATGGTAAGGGCTAGTGGGCTTTTTCCAGGATGGTAGACACTTAGCCCTATTTGGGGGCAGCTGGGAAAGAATCAGTAGATAGAGACTGAAGATTAGAGACAGTGGGGGGATTATAGGGAACAATCTGCTGGAGAAGATGGGGGAGGATGGGATTAAGGGTATGTATAAAAAGGTTAGTATCCGCAAGAATGGAGAGACTTGAGCAATGGAGAGAATAGAATTGATGTCAAGGGGCTCTGGGATATAGAGAAGATGGAGCTCATTTTCTCCATAAAGTATGAGGCAAGGTACTCAGCGGAGAGAGAAGGGAGAAGCCACTGTGGCAGAGCTGAGAAAAAAGAGGTTTGAAATAGCTTTTGTACGGGGTGAGACAGAGAACGAAGGAGGGAGGAATAAAGAGACTGTCTAGCTTTCGGGGAGGGGCCAGTTGAGATGGGAGAATATCAACGTGAAGGGAGCTCAGGATTGGCTGTGTTAACTTCTTCCAGCTTAGTTCAGCCACATGAGTTGGACTGGAGGAGGCAGATGCTGTGGTTTGGCGAGGACCAAACTTCCTACAGGGCAGGAGGATAAGGGAGCTGAGAGCTGAAGGTTCCTAAGAAGTTATGGGTGTGTTTCCTTTCGGCCAGTCATTTCCAACTTTTTACTCACACATCCCTATCGTTAAAAAAGCTTTGAGCGTGTACTCCCAATATGTGTATTTATTTCCTTGTCACTTAAACTTCAGTGCTCTGGTATATGAATGTAATGGAATACTATTGAGCTATAAGAAATGATGAACAGGCAGACTTCAGAAAAACCTGGAAAGACCTGTATGGTCTGATGCTGAGTGGAGTGAGCAGAACCAGGAGAACAGCCACGTTGTGCGATGACTGACTTTGATAGACTTACCCCTTCTCAGCAATGCAAGGATCTAAGACATCTCCAAAGGTCTCATGATGGAAAATGCTATCCACATCCAAAGAAAGAACTATGGAGTTTGAATGCAGATCGAAGCATACTGTTTGCTCTTTTTTTTCTTTTGTTTTTGTTTCCTCTTTCTGGTGGTTCCTCCTATCGGTTCTAATTCTTCCTTACAACATGAATAATGTAAAAATATGTTTAATAGGAATGTATGTGTAGAGCCTACATCAGATTACACACCGTCTTGGGGAGGGAGGGAGAGAAAAATTTAAAACTCAAAAGCATATGGAAGAGATTGCTGAAAACTAAAAATAAATTAATTTAAAAAACCAAACTTCAGTGCTCTAAGCAGCTCTCTAAGACTATGAGTTGCAGAGAAGGTGCTGGACCTGCACTGGTGGAGGGAATTGCCTCATCTGGGAGTTCCCTATACCAATGAAATCAGGGGTCTAATCCCTATCATTAGCCACATACTACTGTACTAATAATTATGCATATTATAACATTTAAAATTATTTTAAAAGATGAAATAAAATGAAATAATAATTTTTGATCCGAGATTCAATAGGGATCCACTGGAGTTTACAGGCTCAGGATGTGACATGATTGGATCCACACTGCAGGAAAATCTCTTTGGCAGCTGTGTGTGGGATGGACTGGAAGAGGGAAACACTTGAAGTAAGGAGACCAATTAGGAGGCTGCTGCAATAGTTCAGGCAAGAGGTGAAAAGCTTCCAAACTAACTTGACAGCTGTGAAGAGAGGTAGTGTTGTTCAGCAGTTATCAGTCGTGTCTGACTTTTTGTGACCCATTTGGGGTTTTCTTGGCAAGGATACTGGAGTGGTTTGCCATTTCTTTCTCAGCTTATTTTGTAGATGAGGAAACTGAGGCAAATAGGGTTAAGTGACTTGCCCAGGGTCACACAGCTAGGACGTGTGTGAGGCCAGATTTGAATTCACAAAAATGAGTCTTTCAGGCCTGGTGCTCTGTGCACTATGGCGCCAAGAGAGGGAGACAGATATAAGTGGTATCTTGAAGGTATAAAAGTCAAGATTTGGCAACTTAATGGATATGAGGGACAAGTGAGAGTTGGGAGTCAAACATGATGTGAAGGTTGTGAGACAGTAATAGGAAAGTTGGGGGGGAGGAGGAATACTGTGATTGGTGGGAAAGATAAGGTCACTGCTACAGATTACGCCTCGTTCACACCTCCTCATCCATAAGCGGATGCCCTCCGTGGGGGAGGTAGGGCTCCTACCATCTGGTTACCATCCCCCAGGACAGATCCTGCCCTCTGAGTAGGGAAGGTTGTGGTAGGGACAAGTCCACTGAGTGATTATGGGCAGTGTGTGTGTGAGAGAGATGGAACCTGTCTTTCCACCCTCTCACCGATTTCACATCCTTTGGAGTCAGGCCAGCCTGTGGGTCAGGTTCTAGCCAACCTTCCATCATCATACATTCAGATTCTAGGCCTCAAGCTCTTTATAATGTCATTCCTGGAACCCGACTCAACACTAAGCTTTCTTTGGTTTCCACAAAACCTAGAGAATCATGCTATTCTGTAGAAGACCGGGAATCTCCATGATCTCAAGATGATATGAAGTGATCTCCCACTTTTCAGACACACTCATATCTGTATTCTGCTTACTCAAGGTGGCCTATGTCTCATTTCTTGTTGCCTTTATTCTCCCACTTGGCTTCCTTGGAAGACCAAAGATATGAAGGAAACAGTACACACACACACACACACACACACACGCACACACATGCACACAAGCACAGTCAGAATACAGCATGTGTGTTAGCTAAGGTTTCATCCAAGATCACTTTAAGATGCAGCCTCAAAGGACATACACTGCACTTCAAAATATGGGCAGACCACTTGTAAACAATTTACTTTTCTTTTCCAGCATCCCTTAGACATTTGCTGTGAGTAAAACCTGGAGGGGAGCTAAGATGACAGCAGCATATATGCTCAAAGGGTGTGAGGGGAACAGAAAGAACACAGGAAATCTTGAGACATAGATATTATATATTTACAAACCTCAAATCCTAACCAACATAAATCAGGCATGCTGAGCCATAGTAAATGCTGTAGATACATGAGTAAAGTGAAGGAATGGCCAATTCCACTTCATTAGAAAATATTATTGATAGAAGAAAGTACTCTATTTATTAGGAGCTTATGGTCTTGAGAACATATTACTATAATGCTACAAATAGGGCTTCCTTTTCCGATTGGCTTAAATGGGATTAAAACCATATCCCAGACATCCATCTTCATAGCACTGTGATGCATGCCTGCTCATTTACAAGCTTCCTGAATTGTGAAAAGCAAATGGATTCCCTTTTCTCAGGCACAAGATGTACAAAATAAGGAGTAAGCAATGTGGCCCCACTTCTCTAGTGTCATGTTTCATTTTTAAAAGAAAATTTTTACCCAAAGAAACAATAAGAAAATGAGTTCTCAATGGGATGTCAAGGAGTAACTGGAAGAAAAGAAATCTAGTACTCAATCCCTTGTGTAATTATTGGCATCCTTTGATCTACATCTATAGCTCACTCCTAAAAAACCACATGTAGAACAAAATTGTGAGTGCAGACTCCCTTTCTTCTGGAGATTTATTTTATTAAAAATAAATGTTTCTGTGGAAAGGAATCTATCATAGACTTGCTTCAAAAATGGCTAGTGACAAAAGGATTAAGACTGGGCCTATTCTTATAGTGCACTAGATGTTGTGGAATTTGCTGTAATTATGCACAGCAGGGAGTGGCCCTGACAGGCTTAAGTACAGTTAGTTACATTGCTTCTGAAAGCCCACCCAAAACCCTGTACCCTCCCCACCCTGGGAGCTCCACTTTGCCAGGCTCTGGCCACCAATTTTTTTTTTTTTTGAGGCAATTGGGATTAAGTGACTTGCCCAGGGTCACACAGCTAGTGAGTGTCTAAGGCCAGATTTGAACTCCCCCTGACTCCAGGGCTGGTGTTTTGTCCACTGTGCCTAGCTGCCCCTTCTGGCCACCATTCTTGCAAACACTTTCAGTAGAGGCTGATTCCAAGATGATATTATGAGGACCCTCCCAAATACCCAGCTTTGAGAGTGCAGGTAATTTTATAATAAACTGATCTAATCCAACAAAATGTTACTAAAAAAACTAACTGCTATCGTTAAGGCAACATGCTAGACACTAGGAGAACAGCAGCATGCTGAACTGGCTAACTACAAGGTCAAGACTCTGAAAGGAAGAAAGGAGATGGAAGGGGGGATGCAATGGGAGGTTAGGGAACAAATAATAACAGCTAACACGGATATGGAAAGTTGGCAAAGCACTTTACATCCACTACCTCACCTGATCCACAACAATCCTGTGAGCTATGTGCCATCGTCCCCATTCGATAGACACAGAAACTGAACCTGAAAGAGTTTAGGTGACCTTCCCAGGTTCTCACAGCTGGTAGGTGTCAGGGGCAAAATCTGAACTCAGATATTCCTGATTCTGAGTCTGAAGCTCTATCCACTGGGCCAAGATTAGGCGAAGATCAGAGGATGCAGCGAAATGAATGAAAGGATTGCCATGAAGGTAGACAGCGAGGCAGTGGGAGAAGCGGAAGGAGAGGAGACTGTGATGAGAAAGGGGGATTCAGAGATTTCGAAACTACATCTGTGGAAGAGATGTGCTGAGGGTAAGAGCTGAGGCTGATGCCCTGCTCACACTCATCACAGACTTCACAGATGATGGTGCTCCATTTCCACATTCACGATTCCCACCCCCATTATGAGCACTCTTCTCCCTCTTGAAATTACTTTGTACATCTCCTGTCTTTACTATTTTGGGTAGAAGTTGTGTTCCCAAAGTAGAACGCAAGCTTCCTGAAAGCAGGATCTGTTCCGTTTTTGTCCTCATGTCTCGTTTACATGGCAGGTGCTTAACACACATTTGCTGAGTTGAACTGAACAATGAGGGATAAATCAGGAAGGAGGGAGGGGACAATAAAGAGGAAGAAAAGGAGCCAGGTTTATTGACCTACCAAGTGCCATATACTTACCTTCAGAAACTTAGAAGCCACAAACCAGACAGGTTGTACACCTGTGCTGGTTCCTTTAAAATGTCCATCCTAACAATAAACAACAAAACCAGAGAGCCCTGACTCCAGGTCCAGAACTGCCCGACCTCACTGGTATTGTATCTCCACAATCCCCAGTCCTGTCCGGGTTCAACACTCACAGCCCTTGATCGTACAACTGTCTGGAGTCTCCTCCTCATGGTCCAGCTTGTTCCTCGGTGACTCCCCTTCCTTCTGCCCCTCTAGCTTTCCAGCACTGAGGATTCTTTCTCAAGGTGCTGAAACCTTGAGCTTGAGAAAGCCGAGGTGCTGTACTAAACTCCACGAGCAAATATCCAAAATGTGAAAAAGCGATATCTACCTTCTGCTCTAAATAAAGGGAGACAGTGGACTGGAAGATTGGCCTTCCAGTCAAAAAGCTCTGGATCTGAGTCCTGACCCTGGGCAGGCCATCTAACCCCCATCTCCTCACCAGCAATCGAGGAATGACATTTCCATTACAGAGATGTTGTGAGGCTCACAGAAGATGAACAAACATAAAGTATTCTACAGCTTTAAAGTTCTACACAGCCATAAGCTATTATTTTTTAAAATCAAGAACTGTGTGCTGCCTTTTGTTCACAAAGACATTACGGTAAGACGTGAACTTTGTGTTGTGCTTCTAAGCGTGGGCCGGGATTTACCCTGAGCCACCTAAACTTTCCATGTCCCATTCCAACAAATGGCATTATTTTGCTAGGACAGAAACATCTAGCCACATAAGCATCCTCCATGACTGGGGGACAAACCCTATGCATTTAAGCTCATCCACATTGTTCTCCAAGCATCTGAACCACCTGGACTGGACTCTTCAAAACTTAAAGCCAATTTACCAGAAGAACCACACAGTATGCCATCCAGGAGGCTGAAATCAGAACAAAAGCTAAGTCCTCTCTGACGTTCCACTAGCTAGGAAAGGGAATATAGATTTTCAGAATACATATTCCACTACAATCAGAAGAAATGGTGATTGTGGCAAGTGTAAAACTCAAGACATACCTCAAAAATCAGCAGAATCCTGGAGTCCCGGAGATAGCGCTCATAGGGATAATCTTTCATGTATCCCAGGCCTCCAACAATCTGCAGGGCTTCGCTCACACAAGTCCAGGCTGCTTCAGAGCTGAACACCTACGACAAGTGACAAAGTTGCCATCTTGGCCTTGCTGCATGTACATGTCACTAGGTACTGACAGCAGGGTCCAGATGTAGCAAAGGATGTTGTTAGATGAGAGATAGAAATCTCACTTCTTTCATGGAATATTCTCTGAATATGAGAGTCCTCCCAGACCACCACATTCTATGAACTTTTAATTCCTTCGCAGTCTGCATCATTTAATCATACAACGTCCTAGTACGGTTCAATGTTGTTTCATGTGTGTTAGTCTTGTGACTCCAACCGGCCTACAAGTTTCTTGAGAGCAAGAACTAGGTCTTGTATCCTGAGAACACTGAGGCACTGAATGCCTATGAATCCACAGACATTCCATAAATGACTGATTGGAAGGATTAAAAAAATGAGGGTGGAAAAGCTGAGATCAACAGAGTGGGACTGGGATGGCCCATGGTGGGATAAAAAATAAAAGCTGTTAAAGATGTGTCTACAATAAGTAAACCACGTAACTGTGGGCAATCCTTGCATTTCTCTGGGCTTCACCCAGAAGACCTGTAATGTCTCTTCACATCATGGGAGTCTTCACATCTTTCTTTCAGCCTCTCAAAAACCAGAGTTTAGGCATAGATCAAAATCTTACACCATATACCAAAATAAAGTCAAAATGGGTTCATGATTTAGACATAAAGGCTGATACTGTAAGCAAACTGAGAGAGCAAGGAATAGTTTACCTGTCAGATTTATGGAGAATGGAAAAATTCATTACCAAACAGGAGATAGAGAATATTATGAAATGCAAAATGGATAATTTTGATTACATTAAATTGAGAAGATTTTGCACAAACAAAGCCAATGCCACCAAGATTAGAAGGGAAGCAGAACACTGGGAAAGAATTTTTACATCCAGTGTCTCTGATAAGGGCCTCATTTCTAAAATATATAGAGAACTAAGTCAAATTTTTAAGAATACAAGTCACCCCCCACTGATAAATGGTCAAAGGATATGAACAGGCAGTTCTCAGATGAAGAAATTAAAGCCATCTATAGTCATATGAAAAAATGCTCTAAATCACTATTGACTAGAGAAATGCAAATTAAAACAACTCTGAGGTAC
The DNA here is from genome assembly GCF_900497805.2 of Vombatus ursinus. Classification (NCBI taxonomy): domain Eukaryota; kingdom Metazoa; phylum Chordata; class Mammalia; order Diprotodontia; family Vombatidae; genus Vombatus; species Vombatus ursinus. The sequence goes on from NW_020954551.1 coordinate 44,147,521, forward strand.
CACATCACACCTATCAGATTGGCCAACATAACAACACAGGAAAATGATAAATGCTGGAGAAGATGTGGGAAAACTGGAACACTAATGCATTGTTAGTGGAGTTGTGAAATGATCCAGCCATTTTGGAGAGCAATTTGGAACTATGCCCAAAGGGCTATAAAACTGTGCATACCCTTTCACCCAGCAATAGTACTTCTAGGGCTGTATCCTAAGAGATCATCAAAATGGGAAAAGGAGCCACATGTACAAAAATATTCATAGCACCTCTTTTTGTGGGGGCAAAGAATGGGAAATTAAGGGGATGCCCATCAACTGGGGAATGGCTGAACAAGTTGTGGTATATGAATGTAATGGAATACTACTGTGCTATAAGAAATGATGAACAGGCTGACTTCAGAAAAACCTGGAAAGACTTGTATTGTCTGATGCTGAGTGAAATGAGCAGAACCAAGAGAACATTGTACACAATAACAGCCCCGTTGTGCGATGACTAATATTGATAGACTTAGCCCTTCTCAGAAATACAAGGATCTAAGACATCTCCAAAGGCCTCCATGATGGAAAATGCTATCCACATCCAAAGAAAGAACTATGGAGTTTGAATGCAGATCAAAGCATACTATTTGCTATTTATTTTTCTTCTGTTGGGTTTTGCTTTTTCTTTCTGGTGGTTCCTCCTATTGGTTCTAATTGTTCCTTACAACATCACTAATGTGAAAATATGTTTAATAGGAATGTATACATATAGCCTATATCAGACTGTGTGCCATCTCGGGGAGAGTGGTGGGGAGGAAGGGGGAGATAAATTTTAAACTCAACAGCACATGGAAGTGATTGTTGATAAATCAAAATAAATAAATTAAAAAAAAAAAGAAATGATGAGCAGGCAGACTTCAGAAAAACCTGGAAACACTTGCATGGATGGATGCTGAGTGAAGTGAGTAGAACCAGGAGAATGCTATACACAGTAACAGCCACATTGTGTGATGACTAACCTTTGATAGATTTAGCCCTTCTTAGCAATACAAGGATCTAAGACATCTCCAAAAGACTCATGATGGAAAATGCTATCCACATCCAAAGAAAGAACTATGGAGTTTGAATGCAGATTGAAGCATACTATTTGCTCTTTTTTTTCTTCTGTTTTGTTTCCTCTGTCTGGTGGTTCCTCCTATTGGTTCTAATTCTTCCTTACAACATAACTAATGTGAAAATATGTTGAATAGGAATATATATGTATAGCCTATATTAGATTGCACACTGTCTTTGGGAGGGAGGTGGTAAGGAAGGGGGAGAAAAATTTAAAACTCAAAAGGTTATGGAAGTAATTGTTGATAAATCAAAATAAATTAATAAAAAATTTAAAAAAGGAAAAGGAAAAACAAAAACAAACAAATAAAAAAAAACCATAGCCACCCCACTTTTCCCAGTCACCTTCACCATGGCTGCTTCCATAGAGCAATCCGGAAAACCTGGGCTGTCCATCATCCCAGCAGTGAGGTAGGCCATACTCTCCATCACATATGTTTTCCTGGCCAACAGGGCAAACTTTTCCTGAAGTTAATGAGAACAAACACAAAGACCAATTTACATCTGCTTCTTGAACTCATCTGTAATAAAGACGGGTAAGCAGGGCAAGCAGCTGCATCCTAAAAGAGATCAGAGGTTTTAATAAAGATATTTACATGAAATAAATATCTTTATTTCTATTTTCTAAATCACCATGACAAGCAGCCACCATTACAATGGAGAAAAATTCTCTACTTTTAAAGCACACACTGTCCCCAGCTGAAGTTGACTTTGAGATGAGCAAGGGCAGCTTTTAGTTTCTTAATTACCTGAATTAATCCAAATTCACTTAGAGGTCTGTTGAACTGTTTCCTTGTACAGGCATATTCTGCTGTCTTTCCTTAAGAAAAGAAAGTAGTCATTAAGAAGGATTATTTCCATGTTATCCTGAAATGATTTCCTAAAGTCATCTTCATGAGCTTTCAATTGTATTAGCAGGAGTGACAGGGGATAAATCCATCTCTATCTTCTCAGAAAGGGGAAAACCGCTCAGTTGTATAGGCCAAGGAGTAAGATGAAAAGAAGCCTCCAACATATAGATTCTGAAAAATTTTAAGAAAAGGAAAATAGGGGCAGCTAGGTGGCGCAGTGGATAGGGCACCGGCCCTCGATTCAGGAGGACCTAAGTTCAAATCCAGCCTCAGACACATAACAGTTATTAGCTGTGTGACCCTGGGCAAGTCACTTAACACCACTGCCTAGCCAAAATAAAAAAACAAAAACAAACAAACAAACAAAAAACACTGCCTTTTGTGTTTAGCCACATCAGGGCCAAACTGCTGTCCCAGGTATTCTGGAAACCTGACCAGGCACACTGCAGCCTTCACAAGGAGAGCTGGGCTCCTTCATCAGTCAGTCAATTTACAGTCTCGTCAAGAAAACCTCAAGTGGGGTCACAAAGAGTCAGCCATGACTAAATAACTGAATAAGAACAACAACAAAATCTACATAGGGTGGGGTGCTGTGCACACTTTTCTCTTCTACATACATTCTCTCTGTTTTCCCAAGGAAATTAGATAGTGACCACATCGAAAGATCTGCTACTTTGAAGAACAAGTATGTTTTTCAAGCTCAATCACACTAGAGAAAAAGAAATAATGAAACCAAATCTGAAATATTATTCCTTTTTCAGGTTATTTCTTTCAATAGTCAGCTAAAATGGCCGAGTCTTCTTTCTTTTGGGACCAACCACTTAGTGTGCCAGTGGGACAAATATTCACAAGTTCTTAACTTCATGATGCTTGCTTGACTTACCAATCAACTTCTTCATCATTCCAGCAACTAAACTTCCCATGCTAAATCGTCCACTATTGAGGACATTCATCGCTATCTGTAAGAGGAAGGAAAGGCTTTATTTATTCATCATTAAGAGCTCATCAAATTCCAGAGAAGGATGTGCTAGTAATTGTGTGTGCAATGAGGATAAGATGGCTTCTAACAAAAGCAACAAGCAAGCTTAATACAGGACAAGGTCCACAACCAAAGACTAGACTTAGTTCGGTACCTCAGGCACCAAGGACTTTTTCTGTAGCTTCTGTTTTATGAATCCAGTCCTATCACAGATATGTTAAGGACTGTGAACTAAGAAAATAAACAAACAATTTGAGGAAAAGCACCACTGTGTACAAAGAAGGTGGTGGCCCACAAATTTCAGATGTTGAATTAAGATCATGGCAAATAACCACTGGATTCTACTCAAAGTTCACAGGATTCATAAGAGTCCTCTATTGAGGAAGAAGGTAATATATGTAATAATTTAACATTCATTTATCACTGAAATAATATGCATATATCATAGTCCAAGCCTGCTTTTTAATGATACCACTCATTCGTTTTCGCAAATATTTACCAAGGAGCTACTATGTGCTAAGTGCTATAGGGTACGCAAAGATTCCGAATAAGACAGTCTGCCCAGGAGATCAGAGTCCAGATACAAACACGTACACAAATAACAATGACACCAAGTGCTATGAAGAGACATGATTTAAAGGAAGGAGAGACTTCCATTTCAGTCCAGATCCAGGCTACTTCTGAATAAAGGATGAATCCTTAAAAAGTGACCTTTCCTTTGAAAGGAAAAAATAGAATGAAAAATAATTACACAAATCTATCACATTAAAACATCTATAAAATATGTTTACATTCCTTTCAATTAAAATAAAATAAAAAATTAGTTTGTCTAAGAGTAGTTAGTAGAACCTCAAAATGTTACCCTTCAAATGTAATGGCTGGTAGGGAAGATGTCCTTATGGAAACATTGGGAAATTGTCCATCCCAATTCCTACTGGTCACAACTGCACCTTCCAGGCTTCGCTGGTGGACCAAAGTACATCAGAAATCTTCGGGAGCTGAGATACGTCTGTGCCATGGGCCCCCAGCCGGGCAGGGGGTCTCTGAACACAGAATTAGGTTTTGACAGTTAAGCAAATGGGGGGGCCTGGGAAGGAACAAGTTGATTTCAGGCACTCTAGTTGTCCAAGAGAACAGCCTCGTTCCTCACCCCCCATGTAAACAGGTGCACACTGGTGTGCCATTTTATTCTTTATTGCCACTGCTTTGTCATTTTCATTCTTTCCCTAATTTTTTTTCTATTTCTTTTTTCTGCCTTTGTGTGAGGGGTGAAAGGGCAATGTGAGCAGCAGGTCTAGGAGTCAGGCCATGGGGCCTTTCGGGAATGCAGCAGCTGTTCATGAAAAGGGAAGCTTGTTTACTGCTCCATGGCAGGTTCTCTCCCTCCTCCCTGGCCAGGGACACCCTGCTGTTGTCCTTGCAAGGCTGTGTAACTCAAGCTTCTAGAAACGCTACACAAGGCACCTCTATCTCCACCTCAAGTCCGAGTAGTTGGACAAACAGCCTAACACCAAGGTACCTACTTTTAAATCCTAGATTCCCAGGTTTTTTTTGGGGGGTGGGGTGGGGTGGGTAGACCTTGATAAATCTCTAGTGACTTGTGCAGATGGCAGGGTATTTGGTCAGGCCCATCGGGTACACCTTCCCTTCCACACCTTCAGCTCACCCTCCAAGGATGTGTCACTAGAAAAGTATGTCAGCAAACAGCAGCAGGAGGTAGCTCCTGGGGCTTACGCCACACGGGGTCTAGAATCTGCTTGTACACTCAGTAACTTCATGCCTCAGCAGCTCACCCCAAGACCAGGGGGCAATCGGAGAAGAGCATCTGTCAGACCTCCAAGTGCTTTACTGCCACATGACTTCTTGGAATTCAAGCTGTGCCTCAGGTACAGGCAACAGGAACCATCCAGGGCCCCCAAACATAACTTAGGCAGAGATGCTGAACCAATGTATGCCTGTCTACATGGGGGTAAGGAACGAGGCTGTTATTTTTGAGGACTAGAGCGCCTAAAATCAACTTGTCCCTTCCCTTGCCCCCCATTTGCTTAATTGTCAAAATCTAATTCTGTGTTCTGAGACCCCTGGCTGGCTGTGAGCCCACGGCACAGATGTATCACAGCTCCCAAAGAGGATTTCTGATGTACTTTGGTCTACCAGCGAAGCCTGGAAGGTGCAGTTCTGACCAGCAGGAATTGGCATGGATGATTTCCCAATGTTTCCATAAGGACATCTTCCCTACCAGCCACTGCATTTGAAGCGTAACATTTTTCTTAGACAAACTAACAGCTTCTCATGTTTTCTACCTTGAAGATCATAACTCTTCACTTTGAGCACTGACTTTTGAGTTGTTCTTGACTAGCAAAGGTGTGACCACTCTGAAGACTGGTCACTGCAAAGCCATTCCACCAGGAATAGTCATCAGCTTTGAATTTGAAGATCCAAACTTATTTTTAATGCTGAGGGTCCAAAGTCCTCTAAATGCGTTTAACATTGGCACTATCCTTTTAAAATAGCCCCGAGTCTTTTATTCTATGTGACAAATAACCAGTTGGTCATTAGGTCATTCATCATCTAGCCTTTGTCTTGGTACAATTGCTCTTCCTGGGATTATTTTTTTTTAGAAGAACCTCATTTTTCAGGGAAAAAAAAGTTTTTTCACCTCAGCAGACTACAGAGGTATTGGTAATTAATATTGTTGTAAGGGGCATTTTTTTTCCTTTCCATTTTCCACAGCCTATATGAAGAGGGATTTCACTGTTCTCTTTCCCATGCTTGGCATACTGAAGAATACAGATTTTCCACTAGCACTTTTTCATTTTTCACATCATAGTTATGTTTGTTTCCCCAAAGACCAAGGAGATGTTGTCAGTATTCTAACCATTTCTCTTGAAATTGGTTGGAAATTGCTGAGCTAAAGACATTCAACTAAGAAAAACACTACTTTGCATATATCTTTAGCATCCCCCAAAGTTTGCTTTAAATGCATTTGGAAGCACTTCTAACTTAGTTGTGAGATCTAAAACTTTGATTTGAATGTCAAAAACAGCAGACTGTAATTGCATTTTTTGTCTTGGTTTTATGAAGAAAAGTACACACTAATAAACCTCATTATTCATCCCAGTTAGGCTCCTGAAGTATTGTCCAATAATGTCCTGAATTTTTTCTTCTGTTTTCCAACTAAACACATGCTTTTTTATTAACACTGCATTTCCTTCCTGCTTTCCTGTTTGTAACTTCAACACAGTTAATGACTGCTGTTTGGAAATTCAAGTCAAATGCTATAAATACTCTCCCCTGGTATCATCACCCACATTTTTATAATCTAAAAAGAAAATTTCAACTTCCAATCCTCTCTCACAATGTCACTAGTGTCATCCGTCAAGAACGGCTGGCGAATCTTTTCTTGAGCTAATTCTAGTCTGCACAAGCTCTGCATGGTCCCAGGCATCTCACCTTAAAAGCTGGCTTTTCTCCCTAAGACAGTCATTGCAGGCTGCAATCAGTCTTCATACAAGTGAAAACAGTGGCCTGTGTTCCACCCAATAGATACTTCATGCTGGCAAGTCCCAGGAAGAACTCATGAAGGAGTTATCTTTTGAGCTGGGCCTTGAAGGATGTGAAGGATTTGGACAAGAAGAGACTGAGGGACAAGAAGCTGGAAGATGGGGAGGAGATGTGGCAAACATAGTATAACACAGGGGAATAGTGTAAACAGAGTATAGAAGGCAAACTCAGGAACAGTAAGTGTAGGACATGAGAAGCTAACTGGTAGAAAATAAGGCTGGGCCCAGATCACAGAAGGCCTTGAAAGACATCATGAAATTGATCAATTATCCCAAAAGGTCTAAAGCTCAGTTTCAGCAAAAAGGTCAATAGAGCTGAGTAAAAATAGACATAATACATGTAACTTTTGTCTTAAAAAAGTAAAGTAAAAGACAGTAAGATAGTGATCTTGACCCTGCAGTAAAACTTGATGGGATAAAGTAATTACGTCTTCTTCAAACTTATAGGGGCACGGGAGTTTAGATTTGGAAGGGTCCTTAGCAATCATCTCTTTTACAGATGAGGGAACATACACAGAAAGGTTAAATCATTTACCAAGGTCACACTGGCAGAAAGAAGAGCCTGAATTTAAAACTAGGTCTTTGGACTACAAGTTGAACCTTCTTTCAGAGACCATTAGGGTTCACTGGGAAAGGGTGGCAGACAAGGTGGTGCCAGCCAAGAGGCACTTATGAGAACAATCTACACAGTTCCAGATATGCATCTGACTTCATCATCAAAATCTAGAAGTCTGTAACAGGAAAAGAGCCAGTTAGCTTTCCACAAAGAATCTGCAGCAATCAGGGGATCAGCATGGAAACAAAGCTTGGGGCAAAACAATTTTCCAGGACTGAAGATGTCTGAATTGTAGAAAACTGCAAAATTCTCAAGAACCTTTTTTATAATGAATTTAAGTGAGAAAACCTCATGTTGTTCAGTCGTTTTCAGTCATGTCCGATTCTTTGGGACCCCATTTGGGGTTTTCTCGTCAAAGATACTGGAGTGTCTGCCATTCCCTTCTCCAGTTCATTTTACAGATGAGGAAACTGAGGCCAACAGTGTTAAGTGACTTGCCGAGGATCACACAGCTAGTAAGTGTCTGAGGCTGGATTTGAACTCAGGAAGATGACTCTTCCTGACTCCAGGCCCAGTACTCTATCCAACTGTGCCACCTAGCTACCTAAAGAAGCAAAAATGAATGAAAAATGTACTTTAAGGGAAAACTGAAGTACAATTTTGATTATAATAGCACTCAGAAATGGCACGGCTCTTCTTAGGCTAACCATAAATCAGAGCTAACGAAACAATTGACAGCTCCAGGCTCCAGAAATAATAGCTCCAGCTTTTAGTCAGGCGGACCATCTTTAGAGGCATGAAAAAGTGGATGTCCATATAATATATAACATAATATTACGTATAATAATTAACCTTGCTTTAAAAGATCCACAGATCTCTCTAGTCCCCTTACAGGTGCCAGGAGGTGCGTGGTTAATAGGATGCCTGTTGAGAAACTGATTCCTCTCGCCACACAGATTATGAATGTCCTGTCCCTCCTGTTTCTTCCTCATCTGTTTTGGTTTCTTCCAGCAACATGTAGACAAATCACAGGCTTTAGAATTGGAAGAGATTTTAGAGAAGATCTAGTCTAACCTCTCATGGAGCAGATGAGGCCACAGAGACTAAGGCAGGTCAAGTGACTTGACTTTGCTGTCACAAAGCCATTAAGAAGCAGAGGGAGGATTCAAACCCAGGTTCTGATTTCGTTAAAATAATAATGAGAGCAACAACAAGCATTTGCATAACACCTACTATGTGCCAGACACTGTATTAAGCACTTTATGGATTATCATCTCATTTGATCTTCACAACAACCCTGTGAGGTAAGTGCCATTATTATCCCCATCTTACAGATGAGGAAACTGAGGCAAACAGATGCTAAGTGATTTGCCCAGGGTCATACAGCTACTATGTGTCTGAGACAGAATTTGAATTCCAATCCTCTTGACTCAAGGCCTAGCAATCTATAAACTGTGTCACCCAGTTGCCTCAGTGTTCTTTGGCTTTTGTTTAGAAACACATAATCATGGAGTAAATTAACACATAATAGAGAAGAGATGCTAGTCTCCATCTATTAATTTTCAGAAGTCCACAATACAACAAAGCATAAGAAGAAGCAGTCATTGATGACGGTGAGACTCAAAAAAAAAAAATGAGAGACTATTTCAATGGCAAAATTTCTATTTGTTGAGACTTAACAGGGTTAGTTTTTTCCCTTCTTCCCTCTTTGGTTCTGTTTCCAAAAAGGAAAACATTCTAATAGCAGCATGGCAAACTATATCCAAAAAAAACAAAACAGCCTCCTCTGTTTCACTACGAAACTGATGGCTTCTTTTGTTTTTCTTTTTTCCTGCTTCTCAAAAGCTGGAAGTAACAGCATTTTTGTTCGAATTTGGGAGGGCCAAAGTGCTTTACATACATGATCCCATGTGATGGTTAGAACAGTCCTCCATACAGGCAGGGACTGGAGGTGTTTTTATTCCTATTTCATAGATAAGCCTAAGGCCAGGAGGTTAAGTGACTTGTTAGCAATCACCAAGTCAGTAAGTACTCGATGCAGAATTCAAGCATCTGAAAGTCCACTGAATTAAACTTTAACACAAAGCAGATCAAGTTATCCATGACAATCTTTCTCATTTTAAACTAAAAACATGCCTTTACCAAACAAAGTTCTTCCTAGAGGCTTCACCATGGTGTGGCAGTGACTCATAGAGCTGGCTGGCAGGTGTGGGGTCCAAACCGACAAACTGGATGAACTATCTAGAAGGGCAACCAGGAGCTCAAGGTCTCAAGGTCTTGTCAAATGAGAATCAGCTGAAGGAAACGGATCCTATTTTATCTGAGATGGGAAGAAAAGGGAATGGGACACAACAGAGCTGAAAAGGCTTCATGTAGAGAAGGAAAATAAGTTTGTTCTGCCTGGAACCAGAGGGAGGAGTCAGAAGTAAAACAAATGTAGGCTTCTTATTAAAAAAAAAAAAATAACTTAGCAATTAGAATGAAACAAAAGTGGACAAGGTTACCTCCAAAGGGTTCCCTCTCATTGAAGATCTTTAGACAAAATTTTCATGACCCTGAATTGAATCCACTATAAAGGAGAGTGATTTCTGTTTGGATCCAGACTGGCCGAGGCAGGCTCTGAAGCCCTTTCTGATTCTAAGACTCTGTGGAGGTGAAGTCTCTGGAAGGTTCTCCCAAGCCAGAAAAAGTCTCCTTGGGAATGACAAGGCCTCTGAAAGACTCTGTCCATCTGCTGAAGGCTGCTCCTGCTGAGGTCAGAAGCACTCGTTTCCTACCAGAAGGCTGGCCACCAAGGATGACATGGATTTAGGCCACAGTAACTCATGAACTTCTTCACTGAGGCACAGAAGGGCCGTGAGATGGATCAGGAGAGGCACAAGAGTGGGTTAGGTGGAGAACCTGTACAACTGGGATCATGGTTACTGAAGCACACTAATAATGGCATCTCTTAGTGAGTTTCCTAGCTTGGAGCCAAAGTAACCCAAAGCACACATCTGACCATGTCTCTCCTCTGCTCAAAGCCTTCAGTCCCTCACCAACACTCCTAGGATCAAACTCTTCAGCAGCTGAGGAAGGCCCTCCACAACTGGGCTCTAGCCTTATTTCACATCACCCACTTTCATGGTCTGTTCCTGCCAAACAAACCTAATAGAACTAACAGAATAATAAAATAATAGAACAGAACAATAAAACACCACCACCACCACCAACAGAATATAAGCTCCTTGAGGGCAGAGGCTGGGTCATTTTTATCTTTTTATCACCAGTGGTGCCTAGTGCCTTGCCTTACACAGAGTAAAAGGTGCACAGACATACATACACGTGGAGGGAAGTGAGATAGCAAAGACATGCTGACCTGCCCCCCAATTTCCATTAATAACATGTCTTCAAAATGAAAAAAAAAAATTACATTTCTGTGTATGACATGATGGCACACACGTCTAGCTTTATGACTAAAGGAGTATGAGCTAAATTGGCCTTCTAGTTAACAGGCCCCAGTGTCTTCTCCATCCTCATCAAGCAGCTGTCCTTTGTGGCTGTGGTTGGTGACAATAACAACAATAATATTTTAATAACTAGTACTTATATACCTTATTAAGGTTTGCAAAACATTTTAGATGGTATCTTATTTGATCATCACAACCACTGTGGGAGGCAGGTGCTATTATCCCTGTTTTACAGATGAAGAAACTGAGGCTAAGAGAAGTTAAATGACTTGCCCAGGGTCAGACAGCTACTGAGTGCTTGAAGCTGGATTTTAACTCTGTTCTTCCTGACTCCAAGTCCAGCCCCCTATTCCCTGTGCAATCTAACAGGTTCCAGATGGAGAACACTTGAAGATTTTGTTTTGTTGGCAAGCAAAGGAGGTAGTACCTTACTGGAAGCTTTCCCCCTACTACTATAAGCTTGAATCTATTGGTTTCATTTGTATATATAGTGTTAAAAGATTTAGCAAAAAGCCATTATGTTATTAGCCACGTAGTCCCAAATCAAACTCAGAAATGCAGCTTTTCGAAAAAGACAACACAAGAGACTCTGCTGGTTCATAAACTTTATCCCCAACTCTTCTAAAATTGATTCCTGTGTTCAAATGTTTATGATTTTATGTTTAACCCTTTTCTCTGCTAATCTTCACAAATTCTCACTGCTTGACCTTCTTTTCTGACACTGTGGTCATTTCTTTCCATAATCTTTAAAATTATCCTGTGCTGTATAACCTACATCAAATTCCTTACCATCTCAGAGAGGGGGAGGCAGGAAATCTGGAACTCAAATTTTTTTTTTAAAATGAATGCTAAAACTGTCTTTACAAATAATTGGGAAAGAATAAAATCCCATGCTCTCTGACTTCATTCACCTGCCATGGTCTTAATCAGAGGCTGTGAAAAGAGTGCTGTGAGCACCGTCCGCTTCCCTCAATGTCCTGCCTGATACTTCCTCCTAAGCCTTTCATGTCATTACATTCCTGGACATTCTGTTCCTTTACATTTCCTGCCAACCTCTTTATTCTCCAGCTGAACTTCTATCCCCACATCCAGTCTGTGACATCAGCCAGGTTAATCTCCATTCAAACATTCCTCCCAATGGAAGAGGTGGCTTTGTTGTTCCTTATTCCTCACCTTCAATTTCGTTTTCTAACTTCTCTGTTTCCCTTGTTCAAATGTATATTAAGCCTCAGCTATAAGAATTCGGTGTTGCTGAGATTTTTTTTTAATCCATCAGCCAAAACAAAAACCACCTCCCTGAAACTGTTTAAAATTCTAGCTTTGCTTTCTTTTGCCTTGAGGAGATAAAAATCATGTTTCACACCTCTGATCTTCCTTTTTCATTCCTGAGTGAGCCAAGCAATATGCTGAAGAAGAACAGTGAGGTTATGGGTGGGAGAAAGAGAGGAAAGCTGGTGGGGATTGAGCTGCCAGGGGAGGAGTGTGACGAGAGACTCCCGGCCCTCTACTGTTTCACAAAATATAAGCTTTATGGAGGATGGCACTACCCAGAGTCCTAAGTCTCTGTGGATCTCCCCAAGTTCCTGCCATGGCATACTACATCCATGGTGCTCCACAAATGGTTACTTAAGGAATGAGAGCATAATGAACCTACTATCAAAAGAAGCTCACCTTAAATCCACCTCCAACTTCTCCAATGACATTTTCAACAGGCACTTTTGTATTTTCAAAATGAACTTCACAAGCTAAAAATTAAAAAAAAAAATTCAAAAGGTTTTATACCCATACCAGTATTTAACAAATGAGCCTCAGTTCTGCAGAACTGCTACAAGTAAAAGAAAAATAATCTCAAAAACAGTCAGTAAGCCTTTAACACACTAAAAGGTATTTTAGCCCTACTAAGTAATGCACCACGGCCAAAGAGAGACGGGGATTTCATTTCATCATGCAATAAAAGGTAAATTATTTGAACAGAAAACAGGACAATAAACAGAACAGTCCATTTCTCCAAGTGTAATCCTGATGTGTTAATGTGTGAAATTTTTAGTTTAGCTCACTGGGTAATGATGAGGACGATGTCAGAGACTGCAACGTGGGCTGACTCATCTCACTTCGTTTTTGGCCACATCACACGCCAACCCCTAACCTTCTGTTGTCGCTGCTGTTTTGAGGATGGGTCTCTTCATTTCTCCCGGCTGGAGCAACCCTCCTGGGGCCCAATCCTACCGCTGATTGGCGGGGGCCTCGCCCTGCTTTGTGTCCGCCATGAGCTGGTTCACCCCTCCTTAGGTATCCTGGCTACCGTCCCTCTTCCCCTCCTTGCCCCAGGGTGAGGCTCACCATACCGGTGCTGACCCTGTGTGAACGCCTCATCAACCTAGCCCACTGTATCTCAGAACCTTTGAGTTCAATGATTCACTAGCCTTGGCCTCCCCAGGGCAGGGATTACAGGTATGTGGCATTACAAATGGCTAAGCCCATGGTTTTTAAGGTGCACGTCATTGATCAGAGGAGGGGATTAGGCATACAGGATCTGTGGCCCCAGTGGCACAACAGGGAGCCATGAGTGACCGCTACAGAGAGGCAAACTCAAGCTTGTTATAGGAAATACCTCCTACCAATTAGAGCTGTTCAAAAGTGCATGGACTGCCTGGGAAGGCAGAGGTTTTCCTTTCATTGGAAGTCTCTAAGCAAGGCTAGGAAGTCACTTGTCAATTGTACTACAGTAGGGACTTTTGGGGACACTAAATGGCCACTGATATCCCTTCCAAAAACTTTTAACGGTGTAACAATGTGCTTATTCACATTCTGCAAGATAATTAAGAAGAGAAGGAAGATGGTAATAAGGTCATTACCATGAAGAGATAAAACATGAAGCCAGAGGCAGCTTTCCACTGAGCTAGGAGTCAGGCGGTCAATCTGCCCCAGATCTGTCCCTTTGTAGCTACATAAACTCAAATCACCTGGGCCTTCATTTCCTCCTCTGAAAACAGAAGGCATGGAATGGATAATCTCTAAGGCTCCTCTCAGTGTTAGGACTCTACCTAAAGAACAAATGGCCTTTGCTGAGTCCTAACTGGAGGTCTGGGAAAGAAATGATCAACACCACGGAAAGGTGGGAAGGCACGTAAAGGACTCCACGAGGGAGGGTGCTGAGGGGAGAGAGAGCAAGAGGGCCCTCTAGGATGGGCATTGTCGCCTTCCCACTAGAGATATGCAGACTAGGCATCGGGATGCGGCCTCTTAAGCATGCTGCCGACGGGCTGGGTAACTGACACACAACTGGATGTCATCCGAGGCCTACAACAGGGATGGGGAAGAACAAACACAAACTACTTACTGTCAGAGCCCCGGATGCCTAATTTGTTCTCAGGTTTACCATTCGTGATGCCGCCAAAATTTCTTTCAACAATAAATGCTGTGATTTTGTCCTTTTTAAAGCCGTCTGAGTCAATGATCTCTGTCTTGGCAAACACTGTGAATATGCTGGCCAAACTACCATTTGTGATCCAGATCTGGAAGGAAAGAAAAGAAAGGAACTTGGGAAAATCTAAGTAATCATGATTGACAAGCTTTCTTCATAATGCTGGAGCCAGTTTTAGTGTAGGAGAAAGTTCAAAGTAGCCAAAGTCAGAAGGCCTGGGTTCAAGGGCCCATTTCAAATGTGTGACCTTGGGCAAGTCATTTCCCTTCCTCAGAGTCTTGGTTTTCTCTGTACAATGGAGATAACGCCACCTGCTCAGCTTTCCTACCTCAAAGGGTTGTTATGTGGAAGCAAATGCAATAATTCGGGTAAAATATTTTAAAACAGTGGAAAATTTAAGAAAAAAAATCAGCTATTACCGCACACTTTATTTTTTCCCCCAAAGTCTTCTGGCACATGGCAAATCCTTACAATCTCCTACAGGCATTAGCTCCCAAACTTCCTCGCGGAAGCCCAAGTCTCATACAGCTAATTTCATGGGCTTTGCCACTTTGGAAGAGGTGGAGATGGAAGATGTGGAGAGATCAACTCCATGTTGATCTGTCTTCAACTCACCATGTCACTACAGATAAATGGGAGTAGGCTAATCATTAGCCACTAAGGAGAGCGGGGTGGTGTGGTAGATAGAGCACTCACCTCAGAATCAAGAAGGCCTGAGTGCAAATCCAGCCTTAGACACTTCCTAGCTGTGTGACCCTAGGTAAGTCATGTCACCTTTTTCTGCCTCAGTTTCCTCAAAACTATAAAATGGGGATAATAACAGCACCTACCTCCCAGGGTTACTGTGAAGATATGAAATGAAATACCATTTGTAAAGTACTTTGCAAACCTTAGAACGTTTTATACATGTTCTTATTAACATCAATTCTGTGAGAATGGGGGCTGTACCCACCTCCAGAATTATGGCCTCTCAGAGAGGTAAGGGACCCCACCTTCTTCCTCAGCAGAAATCTACCTTGTCCTGAACAGTCCAGTCTGTAACTGTGTATTCAGGCCTTGGGACCTCAGTAAATGCTTGCTTCCTGCCTCAGGTTGAATTGCTCTAGCTTATCTCAGATAAAAACGCACTTCACACGGAAGCGGTCCAATTGGTTCTAAACCCCAAGTTCCAACATCACCCCTTCTCCCTTGGAGCCTAGAGGCTGCATCCCTGCACGAGCCCCTCCCTTCCCTGGCTTTGCTTCTGCATCTGTACTACGGTAAGGCAATAACTCAAGCTCTCCACAACATCCTCTGACTCTAGCCTAACCTTCCTTGGGAAATCACACTCAGTCTGGAGAAAGGACGTTACTCCGTCCTAGGGTGCCAAGCGTCTCATGGTGCTGGGGACAAGTACCTTGGAGCCATTTAAGGTGTAGTACTTTTTATCTTCGCTCAGAGTTGCTCTCGTTTGAATGGACGCAGCATCACTCCCACTACAGAGACATCAATGGTTGAGAGACATCAGCCACGTGAAAGCCGACGTGCCACTAAGTCACAGGTGGTCTTTTAGGGTTATTCACAGATTCACATTCGTCACATGCATATACATCTCCTTAGAGCGGTGGTTTAGGCTTGGCTAGAATAGCATTTGAAAATTCCAGCGTGTCCTAGTTTTCTGGCTGCCACTTGCAGTGAAGGTGGCAACAGCATAGGGTGGGAAATGGATGGAGGAGTGTGGAGACATAATCCTGGTTTGAAAAAGGAAAGTGTGGCACAGAAGAAGGTGCACCTGAGTAGAAACCAAGAGCTGAGCTACTACAGAGCTGGGGGGCAATCTTTCTATACCTCAGCTTTGTCATTCTAAAATGACACCACTGGACCAGATGATTCCTAAGGACTCTTCCAACTTTGTAATCGAGATGAAAGAGTGGGAAAAAAAGGTATGTTTCTAATGAGAATAACGTGTGACCTGTAAGAACTTTCTTTGTATGTGAAAGTAAAAAATTAAGCTATAATTCATACATTGCCCATGCTGCTGGATAATGGCATTAAGAAACTAGAAGGGTTGACAGCTTATAAAATAACCTGAATGTGAAACCAGGATTCATCAACAAAATTCATTATTTAAAGTACATTTGGGGGCAGCTAGGTGGCACAGTGGAGAAAGCTTCGGCCCTGGAGTTAGGAGGACCTGAGTTCAAATCCGGCCTCAGACACTTGTGACCCTAGGCAAGTCACTTAACCCCAATTGCTCATTAAAAAAAAAAAAAGCAAAAGAAAGTACATTTATAGGCAGTCAAGGTCAGAGTTCCTAAAGAGATACAATATTAGAAGGAAAAAGGGGACAAGGTACAAGAGAACTGCAAGAAAGGTCTTCCCTAGAAGCCCAATGGTTTGTAAGGGTTGGAAGACTTTGCACACAGAGAAAATTAACAGTCTATTCATGAGTACAACAGTCCACAGTGTCACAGGTCAAAAATTTAAAACCGATGTTGGTGTCTACACGTGTTGTCAGGACTTGCGTCAGCATTCTGCCCTGGTTTGGGGGCATTTATTTTCCGAAGCATGTGAAGGAAGACTGTTGGGCCTTGTGCCCCCTACACCCACCAACACTACCCATGCTTCGACGGCCAGCTCAAATGCCGCCCCATGCATGAAGTCCTCCCAATGCCTCCCAGTCAGCAAGGACAGTTCTCTGACTCAGATTTCACAAAACATGCACATCTTCTTCATGCCGGTTATATGGATTAAGGCTGTGTATGCAGCACAGTCCCTACTAGATTCTAAGTCCTATGAAGACACTTTTTATTGTTCCCTGGTCCTAAAACAATGCTTTGCACATAGTAAGCTCTTAAGACATTTGGTGAATGAATGAAAATATTGCAGCCACACCTCCTGAGTAGCCTTGGAACCCAGACAATGAAGCATCTTAACCAAAGAGTTCATCTGAAAGTCTGGTTATCTGAAAGCTAACTGCACCTATAAATTATGGAAGACTGGGAACCCTGGTGGTGGAACTATCCCACTATGTTCAGCTGCCCCTGGGATGGGACATTCCACCTTGGGTACCTCTGCAGTGTGGTGTAGTAGACAGAGTGCTAGTTCTGGAATATGGAAGACAAGAGTTTTAATTATGCTTTAGATACTTATTTGCTGTGTGACCCTAGTTAAGTCATTTAACTTTTCTGGGACTAAGTGACTTCATCTGCAAAATGAGGAAGACTCATTGTCCCTCCGAGCACTAAATCTCTGATTTGGTGGTTAAGGTAACAGATGTTAACAATACATTTTACTTGATGTGATATAACCAGTCTCTGGTCTTTTTTCTTTAATACATGGAGTCTAGCAACATTATGCGAAGATCAGCTATGATAGATTCAGCTCTTCTCAGCAATACAATGATCCAAGACAATTCCAAAAGACTCATGATGGAAAATGCTAATCAGATCCAGAGAAAGAACTATGGAGTCGAAGGCAGATCGAAGCATACTATTTTCACTTTTTTTTTGTTTGTTCTTTCTCATGGTTTTTTCCTTTTGTTCTGATTCTTTTTTCACAACACGACTAATGTGGAAATATGCTTAACATGATTGTACATGTATAGCCTATATCAGATTGCTTGCTGTCTTGGGGTGGGGGGAGGAAAGAGAGGGAGAAAAAAATTTAGAACTCAAAATCTTATAAAAGCGATTGTTGACGGGGCAGCTAGGTGGCACAATGGATAGAGCACCAGCCCTGGAGTCAGGAGGACCTGAGTTCAAATCTGCCCTCAGACACATGATACTTACTAGCTGTGTGACCCTGGGCAAGTCACTTAACCCTGATTACCTCATCAAAAAAAAAAAGTGATTACTGAAAACTATCTTTACATGTAATAAAAAAAAATACTATTAAGTGGAAAAAAATACATGGGGTCCAAGAATCTTGGAAATGCTGGCTGCCAATTGCTTTTTTAATTTTACACTTCTAAACTTACGAAATAACATAACAAGTCACCTACCTTGTTGCCTCTGTGAGACAGAAAGCTGCAATATATTCCCCAGTTGCCAATTTTGGCAAATATTTTGCTTTCTGTTCCTCAGTGCCAGCCAAAAGAATGCTCTAAAACACACATACACAATGATACATTCAGTTAATACCAAACCAAAAAAAAAAGTTAAATTGTGTTCATGAAAGTTCTTCAGCAGTTATTTCAAAAGAGAAAAAAAAATAATCGTCAAAGAAAGTAGGCTTGTACTCAAAATTTATAAATGTTAAATATTTCAAAAAGTTAAACAGCAAATGAAATTATGAAGATATATATGTAAGATACCTTGAAAGCATCTCTCTCAGGTCAGTTTCTGATGAATAAAATCTATTCTAACACCATGAAGACTGAAAACACAGAGCGTAGCTCAGTGGGGAAGTCTGGGGCTGAATGATATACTGAGATTGCTGGTGTGAGCTAGGGTCACTTTGGCACTTGCTCTCTTGTGGCTCTATTTCAAGAAAAATATAAATATTCCCAAACTTTTCAGTATACAAGGTCAGGTTTTTTTTTAGTTATCATCTTTGAATCAGATACAACATGACCAAATGGGAACCCTGGTGGCTCACATGTTTATGTCTATATATATGTAGCAAAACTCGACACACCCACTTTACATCCTATTCTCCTCCTTCACATATGACAATGACACAGCTTTGCTGTATGTCAGCGTGGTGCCAGTCCAAGAGCCCTTCACCCTCTGTGCACACAGGAAAACTAAGCTTTGGTTTCTAGACTTAGATCCCACCCAGAAAACTAGATTCCACTGGGGCCTGCCCCAGAGGAGGGCCACTAGCATGTCTGGAGGGCCTTTCAGCTTCCTCACAGAGGGGAATAGTCAGACAGACCTTGGAGGCCCTGGGGTGGGGGGTGGCCTCACAGACTTCATGGATGGAGTCATCTCCCTCTCAACAAACAGAATATGTGAGATACTCTGTGTTTGGAAAGGAAGATTATGTAAAAAGAAAAAAAATGTCACTAAAATTTTTTAAAACTTTGAAAAATGATGAATACTGGGTATTTTTAAAAAAGACTTTTAAAAAACTACCTAAGGACACAGAATCAAAGTTAAGTGTAAAATATTTAAGACAGATTTATCACCTAATCACTAGTCAGAGAAATTAACCTTACAGAATATTCACAGTGCCTCGTGTTGAAGAAATAATATGAAATAAACTAAAGAAAAATTAAAAAACATAAGGTAGTGGCAGCTTCATACATCACACACCTGGTTAGAATAAAGACAATGACAGGTAGATATGGTACAGAACAGACGTTACCATATACAGCTTTGACCACAGAAAGTCAGAGAATTGACTGTTTTCAATTCAATCAGAGCAGGTATGTTACATGTTTCCTACTTCACAAGAAGTTAAGTATAATTATCTTAGTCTAAAAAAGAATTTGGTTTCTGGACCTGTCCAGTGCCAGGCACGAACGTTCAATCCCAGACTGATAGAATTAAAATATTCCCCGAGCTCCTGCACGCACTTATTTAGAAAGAATTGTCCCTGCACCTATTCATTTATTATGATGTCTTTTTCTATAAGGTGCAGGTACACATTCTTGGCAAGTGAGCACGAAAATCCAGTGTTTCCTACTCCACCATCTCTTTCACTCCATGTTCATGGAGTCCAGCTGCCCCGGTCACTTTTTGGCCGGGGCTCACACCTCTCCCTGATCCAATTGGATCCTACCTATGTGCCTCTTATCAAAAAGTGATACAACAGGGAGTGTGTTTCTGTTAAACAAGTCATGCCTACAAGAAGTTTTTGCAACAACAATTTCCCTACTCCTAAAAAAAGTTCGGTCTTAGGGGCAGCTAGGTGGTGCAGTAGATAGAGCACCGGCCCTGAAGTCAGGAGGACCTGAGTTCAAATCTGGCCTCAGACCAAACACCTGATACGTACTAGCTGTGTGACCTTGGGCAAGTCACTTAACCCTGATTGCCTCACAAAACAAAAAAAAACAAAAAACAAAAAAGTTCGGTCTTGGTATTTGTTGTGAGAGAGCCTGAGTTACAGCCAAAGGAATCACAGCATTAAAATCTATGGAACTGTATTGGTCACATTAGAACTATATGGTTTCTTTAGAAAAAAGGGAACATGTTACTGCCTCCTATATGACATGTGAACACAGAAGAGTTGCGGGGGTGGGGGGGAGCATGCTCAGGACAGCCAAGAGGATGCTTAGCAGCACTTTGGAAAGAAAAACGACAGCTGAGTGGTACCTTTAGTCCTATTGCTTGATGTGCAGCCAAAGTGACTGCAATTGCTCCATCCTGAGAACAGATTTCTCCTAAACGTGCATACATTACATGTGATAAGCCAAGGCCACCTGTTAAAGATGAATATATTTTTCTTAGTGCCAAAGCAAGTAACTCTACTTAAAATCCTTGATAATGATGCAGAGAAAAGATCAAGAGTAAACATTAGATGCGGGATTTTTCTTGATTTCACACACAGTCTGTGTAACCTCAGACAAGACAATCTCTGTAAGCCTCAGTTTTCTACTTTGTAAGATGGAAATCATAGTGCTTTAACTATCTCATGAGACTGTGAGGACCAAGCGATACCCATGAAAACACTTTACAACCATAAGATGAAAGTTGTTACTATTACAACTGTATTATGAATAATAATTAGAATTGTAAAAATACCCATCTATCTAAATAAAACCCCATGCAAAACAAAATATAAAAGGAAAATGTTTTTATGACAATGTATCTGCTACTCCAAACCTTACTACTAGTTCGGATGAAGAAATAGAGGCCTTATAAAAAGACTTGTCTTCACTGGAGAAAAATGGACCAAGGACTGAAACAGTCAATCAGCTACCATTTATTAATTGCTTACTATGTGCCAAGCACTGTGCTAAGTTCTGAGGATAAAAAGGAAAGCAAAAGCACAGAAATAGCCCCGTCCTCAGGAAGCTTACATTCTAATGGAAGAGACAGGTCGAAACACGCAGCTGGATTGGAAGGAAGGTGTAATTAACCTCAGAGCTCAAGTGCCGGGGGCCACAAAAGGCCTCCTGCAGAAGGCAGCTCTTGAGCTGACTCTTAAAGGAAGTCAGGGAAGGCAAGAGGTGGAGGTGAGGAGGGAGACTCTTCCAGGTGTGGGGAACAAGTGTACAAGAGCATGAAGGTGGGAGAAGAAACACCACATGTGGGAATGACAAGCAGGGCAGTATCGCTGAATTGTGGAAGGAAATAAAGCCTAAGCAGAGTAGAGGGGTAGGAAGGAGACAGGTTGGAAAGAGCTTTAAATGCCAAACAAAAGCCAATTCTATTTGATTTTGTAAGTAAAAGGAGCCACTGCAGCTTCTTGAATAGAGAGAGGATGTGGTTAGATTTGTGCTTTAGAAGTCACTTTGTCAGCTGTGCGGAGGATAAACTGGAGTGCAGAGAGATCCGAGAAGGGAAACCAATGAGAAGCCATTATAATAGTCCAGGAGAGAAGTGATGAGGGCCTGAAATAGAGTGGCAGCTATGTGGCTTTGGAACCAAGGTATCTAAGAGAAATAATGAAGGTATACATAACAGTATTTGGCAAATAGCAGGATATAGGAAACTGAGAGTTAGAAGTCAAGGATGATGCCAAGGTTGAAGACCGAGGTGACTAAGAGGTTGGGGGCACCCTCAAAAGCAATAGGGAAGTTCAGAAGAGAGGGGGTAGAGGGAGAAGAGAGAAGATAATGAGCTCTATTTTGGACATTTTGAGTTTGAAATGCCTATAGCACATTCTGTTCAAAATGTTCAATACAATTGGAAATGTGCAAGTGGGTCTCTGGAGAGAGACCAGGGTTAGGTATATAGGTCAGGGAATCATCTGTGGGAGAAACAGTACAGAGAGAAAAGAAAAGAGGACCATGGACAGACTCTTGGAGGACAACTGGGAGGTGTGACAAGGATGAAGATCCAACCAAGAAGGCAGAAGGGTGGGTCAGACAGTTAGGAGGGAAACCAAGAGAAAGCAGAGTCACAAAAGCCCAGAGGCAAGAGAATCCAATGATGCAGGAAGGGTCAATAAGGAGGAGGAATGAGAAAGGGAATTAGATATGGGAATTAAGAGGTCACTAGACACTAGGTACTTATTAACTGTGTGACCCTGGGCAAGTCAGTCAACCCTGATTGCCTGACGAGAGAGAGAGAGAGAGAGAGAGAGAGAGAGAGAAAGAGAGAGAGAGAGCTCACTGGCAACTCAGGAGAGAGCACTTTGATAAGCTCAGAAGCAAAACTGTAGGTTTAAAAGAGAGTGAAAGGGGCAGCTAGGTGGTGTAGTGGATAGAGCTCCGGTCTTGGAGTCAGGGGGACCTGAGTTCAAATCTGGCCTCAGACACTTGACACTTACTAGCTGTGTGACCCTGGGCAATCACTTAACCCCGACTGCCTAACCAAAAAGCAAAAAAACCCCCCAAAATAAAAGAGAGTGAAAGAACACATGAAGAGGTGCAGCTAGGTGGCAGGGTGGATAGAGCACCAGCCCTGGGGTCAGGAGGACCTGAGTTCAAATCTGGCCTCAGATACTTGATACTAGCTATGTGACCCTAGGCAAGTCACTTAACCCCAACTGCCTCACACACAAAAAAAAAAAGACATGAAGGCACCAAGCATAGGCTACTTTTTCAAGAAATTGAACAGAGAAGGGCTGGAGAACCAGGATAACAGTTAGTGGGTATGGGCCGGATCCAATGAGAGGTTTTTGAGGATGGAGGAAACTTGATTGTCTACAGGCGGCAGGGAAGAAGCCAATAGACAGAGACTGGAGATTAGAGACAGTGGAGATCTGAATAGTACTGCTCATCCACACCCAAGATAGCTGCTATAAATAACAGTGTGCACTGGTTACATACTTTTCAACTTTGTGTTTCCAAGTAGAAGCCCTACTGTGTTTTGATAAGCAGGCAAAAGTTTTTAATGAGGGAAACTCCATACAACAATGGATATATCAAAATCTGTTCAAGTTTCTTCTCCTAAGGTTAGAGCCTCCCTACAATCTCATTTATGCCATTAATTTAACACATTCTTTTACATTATTAAATTATCCAACAAAGTCTATTTCTGTATAGTACCAAGCTCAATTTCAGCCCAATGATAATTAGTGACATATGAATGCATGGGATTTTTTCCTCTATATGCCTTATAGATGAATTTGGAGATTTCAAAATTCAATCTGAAAATTGCTATAAATGACCAACAGGAAAAGAAGGGGAAGGGAATCTGGATGGGAAAAGCTAAGACAGAGTAATTCTTTCCTAGTGCTGCAAATGTACGATGTACAAATTATGATGTAATCCTGACCATGTCACCATTCCGATACTTTCTAATCTATAAAACGAAGCTGAAAATCCTGCTAGTAAGGAGTGATGCAGTCTTTATTTGCAAATCCTCCTCCTAACCTTAGAGGATTACATATAGAATGTTTCTGTTCTGTTCTGTTCTGTTCTTAATCACAAAGCATGATGAAATGACTTTCAAAATGATAGAGCTGTCATACAGTGCTACAAAGTAATTTTCTATAGCCCACAGTTTATTAATGTTCTCTGGAAACAAGCAGAAGATTCCAGGTTTCCTTATGTTCTGGGAAACAAAACTATAGCTATTGATAAAATGTTAACTTTCAAGCTACAGAGAAAATCCAAAAACATGTTTTTTCATAAGAAATATAGTTGTACAGTTATGGTTACTTACCATATTCTTCTGGAATCAGCATGCCAAAGAGCCCCAGCTGCTTTAATCTATCTAAAGTTTCTTGAGGAATTACACCATCATGATCAATTTTTTGAGAGTCCACTGGCAAACAGAAAACATTATAAATAAAATTATAAATACATAAAATTAAACATATTTAACTAATTTAAACTATCCAGTTTAAGAATACCTATACAAGAGCCTAAAAATGAAATTTATTTCGTGTAGCACTAGTTAGTCTAGCAAAAATTTCCAAGTTTATAGCCTCTAATACAATATCCACCTAATGGGATAAGCCTTAAATCTTTCACATGTCAATTTGGTCAGAACTTTTTCTGAGGGTTTAAAGAAGAAAGAAAAGCGACTCTTGAAAACTGACCTAAGTTGGGGAGATAAATAGCAAATCTAATTAGAAAACAAAACCATCTTCTAAGAAACAGGGTTAACAGACACCTAATGCTTAAATATCCTCAGCTGCCAAAACACAAACATCAAAATGAGGGACTAAAAGTTTCACAAACACCCACTGACATAAATATAACGAGGGGTGAAAATTCCAATAATTTTTTTAAATTCCTGAAACTCAGAAAAGGAAAAATAACAATTACTTGAACATTTACCATGGCAAAGGACTAAATATGTAGTCTTTTGGGGGTGGTGTGCTTTAATAAATGTTTTAAACCTGATCATCAAACTTAATCTCTGAGATAATAAAAAACTGAAAAGAACAGCTTTTCACTCAGACTTTTTAGCCATAAGAGAACAAGGAAATACTTAATATCTCCCCAAATACGTGTGCTGTTGAAGAAGGCTTTGAACATAAACATTTTCTGGATCAAAGGTTTGAGAAACTGGTTTGAAGAATAAGGTTGATTAATTTCCCACTAATTCATCTACACAATCACGTGTTTTAGGTGGAACTTGGGATATGACTTTGAAGTCTGGCTATAAAATGTCATCAATCATTTCTTTGCTGATATGTTCCTTTAGGAAAAACATGTAACATGGAAGAGTCAATTAAGGGAAGCAATGTTAGGGAGAGGTAGAGACGAAGGACAAGATAATGCAGAAAATAAATGCTGCTGTTACTTGCTATTCTAAGAATCACAGAATCTCAGAGCTACATAGGCTTTTAGTGTTAATCTCATTCAATTCATTTATTTTAGACAGGAAATAAGACCCAGAGAGATAGCCCAGCTTGCCCAAGAACACACACCCAGCTATGGGTAGAGTTGAAACTAGAACTCAGGTCTCGTGGACTCTAGGCCAGGGTGCTTTCCTCTCTGCTCTAAACAATGCTGCTTTCCTACTTATCTATGTCCCACCCTCCAATTCCATACCTTATACACTCTTTTGAAAAAAATGGTAGGGAGACCACGATTGTTCATGTTTTATACTACCCTTTCTCTCATCTAATACATAATAAGGTTTGTTTTAGGAGGATTTTAAATTTTCCGACACATGTATATCTGCCCCTCAAATGTAAAATTCGCTTACAATGCAATTCTTCTTTTTGGACTGTAACCGAATAAACGTGTACTCCCTCCCACATGCCCTTCTACCCCCAACATATGCCCCCATGGAGGACGTGAATGATGTGGATTGATGCCAATCTGGTTAAGGCTCTAAGCAACTCTGCAGGTTGTTGGCTGGTTTTTTTTGTTTAAACCTGGGATGTTACCATTCAGAACATGAAGCTCAGAAATTCTACACCTGTCAGGCTGTTTGTCTGATGCTGGTTATTCAGGCAGGGAGTGACTGATTCGAGGCATATATTTTAAAAATCACCATTACCAATGCAGTTCTGATTCTATCTGCTAAACCTGGTCACCAGCAATGCAAATTTTGAGGCCTACTAAATAATACTCACACATAATTAAGCAATTTTTAACAACAATAAGGGAAGTAAGTCTCTTAGTTGTTTGTTTTTTTTAATTCATTACAAAAATACACAATTAATTTTGTGATCTGTCACCACTCTAAGTATTCCAATAGTGGCTGTTCAATTACCCGTCTAGAATGCTAAAGGCTAGATTTTTCATAAGGTTGGACCAGATGACATCCAAACTCTAAGTTTCTAAGCTATAAGCTTCTATGATTCTTGTATTTTAAAACATCAATCACAGCAATTTTCAAAATACCAGCATTTAATGTTTTCATATAACTAGCTTATTTTCAAAAAACAGATCTTTCCTATGTATATTGTTTCTATTAAGTGCATATAAATCATTAAAGATTTTTGAAGTCAAATTGGTAATCACAGAATATAGGAATTTGTTAAGATTTCTGATAAAAAAGGAAAAGGACACACACCTTCTTCATTGAAGAATTTTTCTACTGGTATCACAAACTGCTTCATATCATTTAATTCATCTAGGGTGACTTCTGGATATGGAAAAACATCTTTCTAAAAAATGGCAATATTTAATAAAATTATCATTTTCATAGTCAAATGCTATCCAATCTATTCCTAAAGAAATTATACTTTTGGAAGATGGTCACAGCACTAGAGGATGGTCACAGCACTAGACTTGGTGATGGTGCTTATTTCCTGAACCACATCCTTTTGACAAGAACTTCTCTCTGTAGGACACTAAGACTACCTTAAGATATAGGAAAAGGGGGACAGCTAGGTGGCGAAGTGGATACAGCACCAGCCCTGAAGTCAGGAGGATCTGAGTTCAAATTCGGACTCAGATCAAACACTTGACACTAGCTGTATGACCCTGGGCAAGTCACTTAACCCCAATTGCTTAAAAAAAAAAAAGATATAGGAAAAGGGAACTTTAGTTGAGCTGTGATGGAATGAAAATATTTAGGCATTATTCTACACACTACGTTGGGAGAAAAATATAAGAAATAGGAGTGTCAAATGAGGTATAAATTTTCTTTTTTGGCATTTGAGTTAAAAAACTTAAAACAAAAATTTTTATATCTTTTGATAATTTTATTGATAAAGTCCCAAAAAGGGAATAATTCACAGGAGTAATTCTCAGTCCACAACAGATAAATGGTCAAAGGACATGAACTTACTGTCAAAGAAGAGACAGAAATTGTTAATAATTACTTAGAATGCTCACAAATAGTCAAAAGGAAATAAATTAAAACCATTTTTCACTCCCACATGTCAAACAGGCAATAATAATTAAAAGCAAGGCTGATGAGGCTATGGAGGAAAAGGAATACTCATTCATTGCTGGTGGAATTACAAGCTTGTTCATCTTCAACAGTTATAAAAATAGCCATACCTTTTGACTCAATAATTTCTATTTGAAATAAATCATTAAAGTGTTATTTTTTTTAAAAGAGCTAAGTATTCAAAGATTTTCATAGTGTTATATACAATCCAGAACAAAAATAAAAACCAAAACCCCAACCTCTGTAAATGACCTAGGGGAAGGGTTAAATAAATTGTGCTTTATTAATTTAACAAAATGTTATAATGCAATTAAGAATAACAACATCAAGAACACAAAGAAAACAGAAAAGATCTACATGAAATAAAGCAAAGTGAGAAAACCAGCACTTTGAAAGAATGGAGTACGCCCAACTAGAGGTGGCAAAGTGAAAGAAAACGAAGACTACTGAGGACAACTTGGCATAAATGCAAAATTGTTGAGACTTAATGCACCTAAAACTTAAAGTGAAGTCAAATAATTACGAAACAAGGTTTGCTTAAGCAAAAGTCTAGGTTTTTGTGGTTGTTGTTTAAACATTCATTGTAAGCCTCTGGGTCAAACCGATCCCATCTCAGGATTCAGTTTTTGGTTCAATGCAAAAAGACCTGAGGCTAAGGTACTAGGATAATATCTACTAGAACCAGCTACAACCTATAAGGCCAAAAAGCCATGATCTAGATAAACCTATATGCCTTCTAGAGAGTGAGCCCTCAGAGCTACTTTTAGCAGATAAAAGGCTGACCCCAAGCCTAAGGCTTAACAAGAGACAAGGCTTGCTGTGATCCCACCAGAACTTTATGACTCTTGACAGAAATGGTCTTTTGGACACCACTGAATTTCAACCTTTTCTAACAGGATGGATTACGTGATCCTGTGTCTCAGCCCTACCTTCACTTAGAAGTCAAAGGCAAAGAGGGGTGGGGTGATGGAGGGCAGGTTACTACCTCCAGGATTCCCTAACATAGAGCTCAGAAAATTGAAATGCATAATAGTACCTTCTATGCTGCTGGACCGATTGGCAACAGAGAACCTCATTGGTTACTTTGTTTTCTCATTAAATGTCTCAAAAGCAAAAAAAAAAAAAACCCCCAAAAAACCATTTTATTTAAGAAACTAGATCTGAAGGTCCAAGTTTTACAGTCACAGCAGCAGAACACTGTTGATAATCTGCAGACCTTTAGTTTGGTTTAAGGCTTCATGGCATGCCAACATTGCATTAAGTTTAATAAAGATGTCAAAGTAAAGGGATTGAACAAGCACAAACAATAAAAGTTAACTGCTGTAAAATTTTGGAGATCCAAAATTAGAGTTATGAGAAGACACCCCCCCACCCTACTCCTTTACAGAGGTGGGAGGTCCATGGGCTGGTGTGGTAAATTGCACATATTTTCAGAATTTTTCAATGTATTGATTAATTTTGCTGATCTTTTTCCTCTTTTTCTTTAAAATGTAATTTGTTATATGGGATGGGAAAGGGTACTGGAAGAAATTTTGGTGATATAAAAAAAGATATAAATCAAAATTTCTTTAAACATTTTTTAAAAAAGAGCTGTTGTTTTGAACAAATGTCCTACTTGGACTAGCCATAAAAATATCACTAGATAAGGGACAGTGCCAGAGCATTTCAAAATATGGCTTCTCACACCCCCATGGTCCTGAGCTGCTTATTATTTTTGCCTTTTTATACCAAACAATTTAATAAACATTCTAGGAGGTTATTTGCACAGGCTTTTTTGTTTGAAATAGGGTTGTCTTATTCCCCCTCATCCCCCTCCAATCGTTCTTCTCAGTCATTTTTAGTGGTGGCTGGTTGTTCCAATACGCACCATCATGGATGGCATCACTGAAAAAGAAAGCTGGCTCCCCTCTCACCTCAGCCAATCAATCAAGAGTGAGAGAGGGAAGTGTCCTATAGCACCTTTTCAATATATACCTTCCCAACATAAGTAGATATCTGACTAAATGTAAGAATATTAACTTAGAAGAGAAAAAGATGAGATGACAAGACGGAAGCAAAATGGGGAAGCTTGCAATAAGAATACCAGTCATATTCACTTTATTTTACACTCTCAGGTATGAAGACACAGAATTTTCCATCAATGCATTTATTGAGTGCCTACTTTGCAACAGGCATTATACTAGGTGCTGGGACTACAAAGACAAAAAGCAAGGAGTGCCTGCCTCATAGAGTTTATACTCTATTGGAGATAAACAACACACACAGATAAGATATAAAATATATCTAAAGTAAAGTCATTTCCTGGGTATGGCACTTAGCAGCTTGGGGGAAGTGGAGATCAAGAAAGGCTTTATGTACGAGATGGCACTCAGGGTGACCTCTGAAGCAATCTAGAGATTCTGTTGTTGTTGGTCCTTCGTTTTCAAAGAGGACCAGTGATATCACAGGGTGACGTCTTGACTCCTTTGTGAATTGGATTTAACTAAGGCAAAATTGCAGTCAGTCTCACTCTCTCTTCCAGAGTCACTGAAGTCCAGTGGCAAGATAAAAGCCAGAAGAGCTAACGATGGCTTGGGATGCAGTGATTGGCCTTGGCGTCTTTAATGTCTCACTAAGCTCTAAAGCACCTGCTTCAGCCGCCTTCATGGCCACTGGAACAAATTGTTCTCATTCACCTAGTCCACTGGGCGAAGTCTTCACATGCATGGGTTTGGGACCTGCTGGTTACCCTCAGCCTGGTTAGCCCAGTGGCTGAGACAGTTTAGGAGGATGTGACCACCGCATGTGCTAGAGCTTCTTGGAGCCACAGGTGACAGTTGAGTGCCAAGTGAATACCAAAGATGGACAAACAGCCCTGAAAAGGGCTGGGCAAGCCCTCACACTGGAGGTGCTAGTCCTCCTTGAACACCCATACACCCAGGGATTCTAAGAGGCAGAGGTAAGAAGGAAGGGCATTCCAAGGATGAGCGTCGGCCTAGACAACAGAGATGGGAGAGGGAATGTTGTCTGTGAGGACCTGCAAGAAGGCCATTTTGGCCAGATTACAGAGTAAGTGAAGAGTAATAATGTGGACAAACGGCTGAAAAGTTGTGAAAAGCTTTAAATGTCAAACAGAGGAATCTGTATTTGATCCAAGGCAATAAAGATTCAAGCCACTGGAGTTTATTGAGTAAGGGAATGATATAATGAGACCGGTGCTTTAGGAATATCATTGGTAGCTGTGTGAATAATGAAGTAGAGAGAGGAGAGACTGGAGGCAGTCAGACTACTTAGGAGGCTGTTGCAATTGTCCAAATGAGAGGTGACGAAGGCTTCAACTATGGCGGATGTGATATGAATGGAGAGGAGATGGATGTGAGGGATGTGAAGGTAAAACTGCCAAGACTTAACCAATGAATGGCTATATGGCACGAGAGAGTGAGGAATCAGGGAGTTTGTGTGCCTTGGTGACTGAAAGTATGGTGGTGTCCCAAAAGAAATAAGGGTACCAGGAAGACAAATTGCTGTGGAAGACAACAGAATTAGTTATTTTGGATATACTGAGTTTAAGACGACTGTGGGATACTCAGTCTGAAATGTCCAAAAGGCAACGGCAACATGAGACTAGAGCTCAGGAAAGATGCACAATGACAAATTAAAGACAGTCCAGCAAAACCAGGGTGACAGTGGGGACTAAGAACAAGCACAAGGAAAGCTCATGGGGCCTACCTCCGGGGGTATAAGCCCAGTGGACTGTGATTCCACAGACCTCACCAACCACAAACATCAACACAAGGCACATTGTATTGCTGCTCAAAAGGCCAACAAGACACACGTGTGTCAGGAAGCACGTGCTAGCTAAGGACCAAAGAACAGTCCTACTACTGGTGCTCTAAGCTTCATATCCAAGGACCCGGAAGCTGGTGCCGGACATACATGATTTTCTGGGAAACACTTTCAACTGTGCAGTCTGCACTCATCACCAAAAGCACATATTATAGGGCAGTAGGAACACTGGATTACTCTGGTTCTGAGGCCTACATGAAAGAACTTGTGCAAAAGGGCATGGCCCACTTGGCTGAACTGATGAAGCAATACAGAAGATGAAGATGACCAACTGCTGATACTAGCCAGCACCAGGGAAACTCACTTGCAGACCAAGATTTTTACCAAGCTAACAGCGCTCCCTGAATTCTGATAACGGTAAATTACAAAGACAACTGGATCCTAAGATCACAGGCCTTTAGAATTGAAAGGAATGTTGCAGACACCAATGGTCCAGCACCCTCATTTTACAGATGAGGAAACTGAAGGCTAGAGAGGTGGATGTGCCCAAGGTCCCACGCAAAAAGCAGATCTGGAAATGGAAGCCAATGCGACTGACTCCAAATCTTGTGGGATTTTTTCCCCTATATCCATGAGGAGACTAGCTTATGATGCTATATGGCATAAGAGTAAAGAATAAAGACAGTGTAGATCTCTACCCAGCTACAGATGCAACTGTTGATTTTTCTATGTTTACTGTTCAAAGACTCTAAAAGATAACCTGGACACTAAAGTCAGTAGGGAACCAGTTCTCCTGGACTCGCCAACTACATATTGTGTTGTATAGCTAGAGGCCAGGGATAGATGTGAGTGAAATACTACTCTGACAGAGCATAGTTTCTTCAAAAGAAATAAGTGGAGCAGAGTGGAATAGCATTCTAAATTAAGAAGATACACTCATTAGGAAATCTAGGAACCTGAACGGGGGAAACTGGGTAGGGAGCATTTGAATGAGGATGCAGAGAGAGATGAAGAAAAAGTAATAGTGTTTTGGGGACATACTACAGACTGCGTAGGCAGAAAGGAGAAACTAGATGAGGCACTTGGAAAAGAGATCACAAACTTGGCACAAATAATAGGATACCATAGTGATAGGGGACCCAGACATCTGCAGGATTTTCTCTATGCTAAAGGCAGAGCAGGCCAGAAATGTGTAACTTGTCTCAATGACAATTTCATCCTTCAAAAGGCAGAGGAAGTGAAAAGGGGATTTGCTGTTCTCTGCCTGACTGAGGTACTGGTTGCTGAAGCAGAAAACTACAACAAACTTAGGAGCAAGATAAGATATAACAAACTGGGTTATATCCTCAAAACTGGCATTCTAAATGGAGAATTTTATCCAGGGCCTCCAGCTCCGGACCACCTGCTGTTCTACCTCAGAGACCCTATTCATTATGCCATTTCTGAATGCCTTTCTCCCAGTAGCTATTATTAACACCTATGCCAAATGGGTCAAAGCTGTACTTCAATGTTCCCTTACAGTACATGTCCTGTCTTGTTTAAGGCTGTCCTACTTAAATTCAATTACTTTTGTTGCTACTCTCAGAAGCACAGGATATTAGATGATCCCATATATGGGATTACCATCTATGTTTTATACAGCTATATGCCTTTTTCTTCAAAGATGACCCTACATATCATAAGGTTACTATATGTTGCTGAATAAAGATGAGACAACAAAAATGATTAACAGAGAGTAGAAATATAAGATAAATGAAGACAGAATCAGACAGCTTCAACATGTTCTTAGAAAGTTCAAGTCACCAGGCTCAGTCTAGGTAATGAAATAATGGGTAGGTATGATGGTTGAGTTGGTGTTACTGATCAATGGGTAGAGGTGGTATAAACTGGAGAAGAGAAAATGCTGAATGACAGAGAACAGAGGAGAAAGAGAGAAGGAGGAGAGGAGAGATGGATGGGAGGGAGGAAGAGAAAGGGGAAAAGGAAGAGAAGAGAGGAGGGGGGAAGGAAAGAGGAAGGAAAGAGAGAGAAAGAAAAGAGGAGAGAAAGAGAGAGAGAGAGAGAGAGAGAGAGAGAGAGAGAGAGAGATTGAGATCTGCCAATTATAGACCAGGGAGCTTGACTGATTACTGGAAAAAGTCTATAATGCCATTACAAGAGCTGGTCTGTGTGCATTTAGGAAAGATGCAGATATCACTAAAAGTCAGCCAGGTTCATCAAGAACAAGTCATGCCAGATGAATCTTGTCTTGTTTCTGACAAGGCAACTAAAATGGTTTCCGAAGGGAATGCCACAGACATAGTATTTGTTGTTGTTGAGACATTTCAGTCATGTCCAACTCTTCCTGACCCTATTCGGGATTTTCTTGGTAAAGGCACTGGAATGGTTTGCCAGCTTATTTTACAAAAGAGGAAATTGATGCAAACAGGGTTAAGTGACTTACCCAAGGCCACACAGCTAATGTCTGAGGCCGGATTTGAACTCACGCCTTCCTAATTCCAGGTGGAATTTGCTATCTAGTTCACCATCTAGCTGACATAGTATATTTAGACTTTAACAAATTACGTAACAAAGCCTCTCATGCAACTCTTGAGGCCAAGATACAGTGTTATAGGCTGGATCAGTGGGGTTAAACTCAAACAGAAATGGAACCCTATGGTCACATATTGACTTAGAAAATCACAAATTAAAATCATCTATATTTTATTTATTTATTTTGTTTAACATGTCCCAATTACATTTAAAGTGGCTTGCAGCATTCAGGCTGAGTTAAGACACCTGTGGACCGGATTACACATTTTAGGTGATTATACATTTAGATTTGGAACCAGTTTAATGACTACATCCTGAGAGTAGTCCTTAATGAGCTGATGTCAATTTAGGGAGAGGTTTCATGTCAAGTTGCCTGTCCTAACTCTATGTTAGTAGTGACTCTGGACCTCGGCTCAAATTTTACCTCTAATGGTAACTAACTTTCCCGGGCCCCAGTTTCCTCACCTTTAAATGAGGGGGTTGAACTAGATGATCTCTAAGTTTCTTTTGACTCCAGTTCTTTGATTTCACATAGTAAGAGTCAAGGACAACAGAGGGACAACCTAAGTTGCTGCAATTGGCACCTATACGTTAAAAACCCTGGAAGGACATTTGACAAGACTACAGGGAGTGGATAAACTACACCATGAATGGAAGGAGGTCATACTCACAGAGATTCACCTAAGCAGGAACTATATCCTCAATACGCTTTAAGGAACCACTAAAGGTTTTGTCAGCAAGGTAATGATGAATTTAAAGCTGTACTTAAGATTTATCTGGCACTATACTTAGGATGGATTAAGAAAAAGTGGACACCAGATACAGCTTAAAACCTTTATCTAGCAGCATCCTCGGGAAGGATTAAGAAAAAGTGGACTCGAGGTAGAGATTTCTCCAACAGTGACAGGTAATGAAGGCTTGAACTAGTTTGCTGCTGTGAGGGGAGAGAGGTGGGGTAAGAAAGAACATTAGGGAAAAAAATTTTTAAGCAAAAAAAAATTTTTTTAAAAGATTACTGGACTGAGAGTCAGATCCGTGTTCATTTCCCAGTCCTGCCACTAACTCACAATATGACCTTGGGCAAATCACTTCCCCTCTCCTAAGCCTGTTTCCTCACTTTTAAAAGGAGATCAGGGTTTCTTCATCTTTGCTGGCTGTCTAGTGAAGCCTATGGACCCCTTCTCCGAATGCTTTCAAATCTTTTAAGGAAATGCTACCTTTCAGCTAGAGGTCAACGACAATAAAGATGTGCTTTTTTCCCCCTCCTGATGCAAGGTCTCGTAAGAGCTGTCCACGCTGGGGGATGGGCGAGGCCAGGCTCAGAGGATCTGGAGCCGAGATGGACATTAGGGATCACCCAGACCAGGGAGAACCTGAGGTTCACGGATCAGAGGGAGAGGAGGGAGCGGCCCACCCTCAGCACCCCGACTGCCGGAAGGGAGAAACACGGGTTCAAACCCGGGGCGGCGCAGGCCCGGCTGCTGCTCGATCCTGCCCATTTTACAGATGAGGGAAACGAGGCTCGGAGAGGAGAGGCGATTGGCTCGGGCTCCCACAACCGGCAAACGGCGGGGCTTGACAGGTGGGCCTGGGGCGGGCGTGCGGGAGGTCGTGGCCCCCGCCTCGCCTGCCGGGCCGGGGCGGCCGTTACCTTCTGGATCTTGCCCAGGAACAGGTCCTTGGCGTAGGACGAGCACCGCGGGCCGGTGCGCAGGAGCCGCCGGAGGATGCCCGCCGCCAGCCGCCGCTGGGGGAGAGCGCCCAGGGCCCGGCGGGAGCCCACCCCGAACGCCCGCAGGAGGAGGACGCCGCCGCCGCTCATGACGCTCCGCGCGCGGTCCCAAGCGGCCGCCGAGGAGCTCCAGGAGCCGGGAGACGCGCGGGCGCCTCCTGATGGCGTCACAAGCGGACGCCTCCCGATGGTGTCACGAGCTGCGACAGCTCCCGGCCGCCCCCTCCCCTCTCCTCCCGCCTGCCTCCGGTGGGCCCCAGTGCGGCTGCGCAGGACTCCTCCTCCCCCTGCTTTTCCCCTCCCCCTCCCTTTCCCCCTATCTTTTTCCTACTGAAGTCCCTGCCCTCGGGGAGCTTCCACTCTAGGATGCATATAAATGACTGTGTTCCTAAGGGGTGCCTACGGTATACAAGGAAGGCAATCTGAGCCGATAAGGCACTGCTGGCCAAGATGATCTCAGCCTGGAAGGCAGCCAGGAGGCAGTGGTAATGGAGAGAGAGCAGTCAGACGTGGGGCACGGCCGGTGCAAAGGCACCAGGTCGGGAGATGGAGAGTTGTGGATCTCTATTGATTATCTCCAAAGTACCCTGTCTGTATCTCCCTGGTTGGGTAGGTTTTTGTGAGTGGTCTCCCCGTTAGACTGTGAGCTCCCGGAGGGCAGGGATGGCCACTTTACCGATGGAGGTCAACCCTAGTTTTTAGTCCAGTCTAGAGCCTGGAGAAGTTAAGTGGTATGAGTAGCCTCCCAACAGTATATGTTAAGGTAGAAATTGAACCCCAAATCTTCCTGGCTTTTAACAGGCTCCCTAGCCACAACACCATGTTGCCTCAACAAACAATTTAAAGTCAAAACTCAAAACAAACCATTCCTTAACTGCTTTAACATATTTGCCAATTAACAGTTTTTAAAAGAGCATGGAAGCTTGAATATAGAGGACTGCCCTGCTGAAGACTTCCCCACCATCCCTGGAAAGTGAGATCCTTTAGAGCAAAAGTGCTGCAATGTTCCCAAGTGAGGCCAGAACCAGATTACAATGTAATTGGGAAGTATTTAGCAAGATAAAAATACAGTAGAAGATAGATAATGATAACATGTAATTTTTCTAAGTTAACATATACCAGCAGGAATCCTTATATGATTTAGTGGCCACCTTCCATTTGAGTTTGACACCGCTGCTTCAGAGAAGTGACCCCAGGGTCAGAAGAGGGGAGATCTGGAGCCAGAACAGTTGCAGGGGGAGATAGGACTGGAATGATTGTGTTGGAGACAAACTCTTCTATGGCAGGTGAGAGAAATGATTATTCATAACCGATGATTGGGGGAGAGCCAGAATCTTTTCCCCCCTACCCCCACCTCTTTATAAAGTCCTGATTTTCAAAGTTCAGGCTCTTGAAGAACATTGCAGATGAGATTGGACTGAGACCTCACCCTGGTAGGGTAGCTAGTGCGTCCAGCTCAGGCCTGAGTGGGGTGTACATTCTTCGAAGAGATGGCCCAAGGCTGGGGTGGTCTGGGTATAGAGATAGCTTCTGTATCCAAGGGTGACCTGATGTCACTCTCAGCCCATCATTTTAATATAGCCCACCTCTCATTGTGTTAACCAGTCAGAATTGATTGCCGTTCCTCTTTGAAAAGAATATGAAAGCTCTGAGCCTGCTGCCATGATTGTCTCTGGTCTAAGAGAGACGGCCAAATGACCATCCTTTTATTAATAATGTGCTGGCCTTATTAATAAAATGATTAAATTACCCAGAAACTATGTCTCTTGAGCCTTTTTAATTATCACACCGGAAGGATAGGCTGTGACTCATCTTGGTACCCACCAAATGATTGGTCACACAGCCCTCAGGGTTGGCCCATGGCCTCTCAGGAGCCCCAGCCACCCCTTTAGAGATGACTTTTTTTTTCTTTTTGCCAATTGGGGTTACGTGACTTGCCCAGGGTCACACAGCCAGTAAGTGTCAAGTGTTTGGTCTGAGACCGGATTTGAACTTCGGTCCTCCTGACTTCAGGGCCGATGCTCTATCTACTGCGCCACCTACCTGCCCCCTGGAGATGACTTCTAAGCCTGATCCAAGGCATAGAGTTCCTGATCTCCCTAACTGAGTCATTAGCTCCATGAGTCTGTGGCGGGCATATTAGCCAAGTAATAACAGTGTTTAGAATGAGAAAAAAGGAAATGGGGTAGCTTATGCAGCATTTCAGATGCCTAATTTTCTGAGAGGTAGCATAGTATAAAGTGTTGAAGCTGGTGTCAGAAGACCTAGATTTGAATCCTGCCTCAAATACTTAGTAATTGTGTGATCCTCAGCAAGCCATGTATCCTTTCTAGGACTCAGTTTCTCATCTGTAAATGGTGATGATGCCCACACTACTTATGCCTCAGGGTTGTGGTGGGGAAAACACTTTGAAAATCTCAAAGTACCCTATAGATCTGAGTTGTTATTATTTATTTATAGCTAAAAAGTTTCAATTAATCTTGAAAAGAGTGAGATAGAATTCCACTTCATTCATTCAGTCATCAATTCCAAGTAGGCTCTTGCAAGAACCATGCTGAACTTTTATCCACCACGCTCTAGCTTCGTGCCCTGGAGAGTTTATGATGATCTTCAGGGGTAGTGAATCTCTGACACAGCCTACCTAAAAGTTTCCTATTTCAGGAAATTTTAGCCAAAGAGCATAATCTAATATCCTTCAAGTACACTCTAGCACACCAGTACATGGGAAGTGAAGGATGTGACCAGGGATCAAAGTTGTATAGCTAATAATTATAACACCAGATAGCATTAATGACTAGTCCTGACCATGTGTGAATTGGCAATTCAAGGAAATTCTGAATACAAAAAGTAGGCTATGAGAGATACTTCTTAATCAGTGGTTTTAAAAAAAAGTCTGCATGCTGCAGAATAGTGTAAACCAGATGGCTGGCATCTTATATTACTAGGTAGAGGCTGTCCATATTAGGTAGATTATCTGGGTAGATCTTCTGTACTTTTCCATTATCCTTATTAGTTAGTGTTAATCCTTTCATTGGTGCAGATGACTGAACAATATTGAAAAACAGTGTAAAAGTTTCCTTTATTGAAAAAATTTTTGATCCAAGCGTAAAGCATTTTTAAAAAGAGATTGCAGGGGGTGGAGTCAAGATGGCAGAGTAAAAGCAGGGACTTGTCTGAGTTCTCCCCCAAACCCCTCCAAATACATTTTAAAATGACTCTAAACATATTCTAGAGCAGCAGAATCTGCAGAAAGATGGAATGAAACAAATTTCCAGTCCAAGACAACTTAGAAGGTCAGCAGGAAAGGTTTGTCTCACTTGGATGAGAGTGAAGTGCAGTCCAGCCCATGCTGTCCCAGTACAGCCTGGACCACAGCAAGCCAGGAGTAGACCTTGGGAGTGACTGAATCAGCAGTGACGGTGGCTACTTCTGGAGCTCTCAGCCCACAGATAGTAAGGGGGTCGAACTACTGGTCAGAAGGCGATTACAGGGGTCTTTTTGCTAGCACTGAGGCAAGACTCTGTTGCTTTGCCCCTACTCAGATCTAGGTTGCAGCCTTGGGTGGCAGTGCCAGGATGAGGAGGAGCACTAGCATAGCAGAGCCTGAAGCAGTGGTGGAGGTGGGGGACGCTCCTCACAGTTCCAGGGCAGAAAAGAGTGCTCACAGACCAGAGCACAGGCCAGGAGAGTAGCAGACACCTCTCCTTAGATCATACCACCTTGGAAGAACTGAAAACTTACAGGTCCCTAGAAGTGTCTCTGAAAATAGTTGTACAAAACCCTGAAGCTTGGGACAGTGTGCCCTCTACCTTGGAAACAGAGCCCTACTTTAACAAAGAGTTAAAAGTCAACTAATAGGTTGGGAAAATGAGTAAACAATGGGAAAAAAAAACTCTGGAAGATCAAAATACACACTCAGAAGATGACAACAAAGTCAAAACTACTACATCCAAAGCCTCCAATAAAAATATCAATTGGTCTCAGGCCATGGAAGAGCTCAAAAAGGATTTTGAAAATCAAGCAAGAGAGGTACAGGAAAAATTGGGAAGAGAAATGAGAGTGATGCAAGAAAATCATGAAAAACAAGTCAACAGTGTGATAAAGGACACACACACACACACACACAACACTGAAGAAAATAACACCTTAAAAAACAGATGAGGCCAAATGGTAAAAGAGGTCCAAAAAACCAATGAGGAGAAAAATGCCTTAAAAAGTGGAATTGGCCAAATGGAAAAGGAGGTCCAAAAGCTCACTGAAGAAAATAATTCCTTAAAAATTAGAATGGAGCAAATGGAAGCTAATGACTTTATGAAAAATCAAGAAATAATAAAACAAAACTAAAAGAATGAAAAAAATAGAAGACAATGTGAAATATCTCATTGGAAGAACAACTGACCTGGAAAATAGATCCAGGAGAAAGAATTTTAAAATTATTGGACTACCTGAAAGCCTTGATTGAAAAAAGAGCCTAGACATCATCTTTCAAGAAATTATCAAGGAAAACTGACCTGATATTCTAGAACCAGAGGGTAAAACAGAAATTGAAAGAATCCACTGATCACCTCTTGAAAGAGATCTCAAAATGAAAAGTGCCAGGAATATGACAGCCAAATTCCAGAGTTCTCAGGTCAAAGAGAAAATATTGCAAACAGCCAGAAAGAAACAATTCAAGTATCGTGGAGCCATAGTCAGGATAACACAAGATTTAGCAGCTTCTATGTTAAAGGATCAGAGGGCTTAGAATATGATGTTCTGGAGGGCAAAGGAGCTAGGATTACAACCAAGATCATCTACCCACCAAAACTGAGTATAATCCTTCAGGGGGGAAAATGGATATTCAGTGAGATAGAGGACTTTCAAGTATTCTTGATAAAATGACCAGAGTTGAATTTTACTTTCAAATACAAGATTCAAGAGAAGCATAAAAAGATAAATACAAAAGGGAAATCATAAGGGACTTATAAGATTAAACTGTTTACATTCTTACATGGGAAGATAATATATGTATAACATAAGACCTTTCTAATTATTAGAGTAGTTAGAAGGAAGATATATGTATATTATATTATATATATATATATAGACAGAGGGCACAGGTATGAGTTGAATATGAAGGTATGATATCTAAAAAATAAAAGTAAGTGATGAGAGAGGAATGTACTGGAAGAAAGAGAAAAGGAGAGGTAGAATAGGGTAAATAGTCTTACATAAAAGAGACAAGAAAAAGCTTTTCAGTGGAGGGGAAGAGGGGAGAGGTGAGGGGAAGCGAGTAAACCTTACTCTTATCAGAATTGGCTTAAAGAGGGAATAACACATACACTCAGTTGGGTATAGAAATCTATTTTACCCTACAGGAAAGTAGGAGGAGAAGGGGATAAGAGAAAGGGGGGGGTGATAGAAGGGAAGACAGATTAGGGGAGGGGGTAGTCAGAAGCAAAACACTTTTGAGGAGGGACAGTATGAAAGGAAAGATAGAATAGAATAAATGGGAGGGTAGGGGGATCGGATGGAGGGAAATACAGTTAGCAATAACTGAAAAATTTTTGCAGCAAATTTATCTGATAAAGGCCTCATTTCTCAAACATATAGAGAACTGAGTCAAATTTATAAGTATAAGAGCCATTCCCCAATTGATAAATGATCAAAAGATATGGTAAGTTTTCAAATGAAGTAATCAAAGCTATTTAAAGCCATATGAAAAAATACTCTAACTCACTATTGATTGGAGAAATGTAAATTAAAACAATTCTCAAGTGTACCTTATGCCTGTTAGATTGACTAATAGGACAGAAAAGGTAAATGACAAATGTTGGAGAGAATATGGGGAAAATGAGACATTAATACACTGTTGGTGGAGTTGTGAACTAATTCAACCATTCTCTAGAGAAATTTGGATCTATGCCCAAAAGACTATAAAACCATGCATACCCTTTGATGTAGCAATACCACTAGTAGGTCTGTATCCCAAAAGAGAGAAAAAACAAAAAAGGAAAAGAACCTATACGTATGAAAATATTTATAGCATTCTGAAGGCAAAGAATCAGAAATTAAGGGGATGCCCACCAGTTGGAGAATGGCTAAACAAGTTGTGGTATGTGATTATGATAGAATATCATTATAGTATAAGAAATGATGAGCAGGATGCTCTCAGAAAGACTTGTATGGGCTGATGCAAAGTGAAATGTTTTGTGTACAAAGTAACAGCAATATTGTAAGATGATCAGCCTTGAATGACTTAGCTGTTCTCACAATACAACAATTCAAGACAACTCTGAAGGACTTAGGATGAAAGATGCTGTTCATCTTCAGAGAAAGAATTGATGGTGTCCAAATACAGATGGAAGCATACTTATTTTTTACTTTCTTTATTTTTCTTGAGTTTTTTTGTCTATGTTTTCTTTCATGACTATTATGGATGTGTTTTGCATGACTCCACATATATAACCTATGTCAAATTGTTTGCCTTCTCAATGAAAGGAGGAAGGGAGAGAATTTGGAACTCAAAGTTTTTAAAAAAATGTTGAAAATTGTTTTTACATATAATTGGGGAAAAACAAAATACTAAATAAAAAAATAAAATTAAAAAAAAGAGACTGCAGTTTGGGAAAATAATGTGGAATTACTAAATTGTTGACTCTGGGATCCCATTAGGGTTCTACCTTAAGGAGGTCGTTGACAGCAAGATAAGATCCATATGACTAGCTGTGAGGTAGATGACACAGGTATCATTATTCCCATTTTACAGGTTGATGAAGCTGATGCAGAGACCAGTGGACTTGTTCAGTCACACACCTACTAAGTGGAAAGTGTTGGGACTCTACATCTCATGCCCTTTTCTCTACACTCTGGGGCCTTGCCTAGATTTTGGGGTTGTTGTTGTTGTTGTGGTTTTTTTTTAAATTTTTGTTGTTTTGTTTTGTTTTGTTTTTGCTTTTTGAGTCTGGAATTATGGTTTCATCAGCATGGAGAACTCCAGATGTGGAAACTGCGAAAACTTGCTCATCCGATAGAGATCAGAAACTCCTCTGCACTAAAGGCTTAGAGAGTTGCTTGAAGCATTAAATGATTAATTACCTGCCCTTAGTTACATAGCTGGTATGTGTTGCAAATGGGTACTGATAGTTGTTAAACAAAAGTCACGACTGCATAAGACATGGATAGAAACTTGATTTAATAGAAGAGAAAGACATGTGCATGTGGGAACTCCTTATACCAAGTACAAAGGAGGGCCCCTTCATGTAGTACTGTTTATGTTTTTACAAAGCAGATTAGGCTCTCACCATACCAACAAAGCTTTTATTGACCTGGAAGAAGGTTAACTGGAAAATGCATGATGTATTTCCATTTTTGTTGTGGTCAGTTGTTTGTCATGTCCAACTCTATGACCCCATTTGGGGTTTTCTTGGAGGAGATACTGGAGTAGTTTGCCATTTCTTTCTCTGGCTTATTGTACAGATGAAGAAACTGAGGCAAACAGGGTGAAGTGATTTGCCTGGGGTCACACAGGTAGTAAGTGTCTGACGCCAGAAGATGAGTCTTTCTACCTCCAGGCCCAGTGCTCTATCCACTGTCCCATCCACTTTACTATAATGCTAATGTAATTCTTGCCACCTGCACTTTGGTCTTACGTACAGATTGTCTTGCTAAAATGTGTAGGAACAGAGGATTGCTTGTGAATTCTGCTGGTGTATATTTTTTAAAGATGCAAAATCTTTTGCTGTTTTTTAAGTCTATATGCACTTTCTGAGAATAAGTATGGGCACAATTCACATTCTGCTCATGGGTTATATGTACCCTTCACAAAATGAGCAGTCAGGTATGTCAGACAACTAGTGAATTCAGTCATGCTGCCTTGCCCGCCTTGCAGAAGGTGACATGCTATTAAGCTGTAAAAATTGTGAGTTGCCAATGGTCAGTGAATTAGCATTAGGTTGCTACTTTCTGAGGGAGAACTAAAAGGTTACTTCTAACCTTTTGCAATATGGGGGTTAAATCGGTTTGTGTGCACATTATGTGCACATAATAGTGAGCATATATACCATATGGAATGTGTAATCTCTCTATCTCTTGTTTACTCTGCTAAACCTATGCTGTGAGGTCTCTGCTCATTCCCAGAGTACATTAGTTACTATGGAAACAGTATTGAAGGAGGTGGATCACAAGCTCCCAGAAAGCTACAAATGCAATAACTGAGTTATCATTCTCAGCACGTTCTGGAATTTACACCATATTCTGAGGAATGAAGAAGGCCCTGTCAGATAGCTATCATGTCCTTTTATGTTATGTACAATAGCACCCACCTGTCTAGCATTTTCTGCAACGCTTAATAAATAAATTTCCAGCATGTCTCCTTGGGGATATTGCTGACACCGTTAAGAAGCGTAGTGTTAACCCCACCATTTCCATTACAAGTGACAATTGTACTCATAACTGAGGCAGTAGGGGCATGTATATGTCTACACAAATATAGGTGCATATATTAATATAATAGATAATGTAAGAGTAATACAATTTATTATAATGAATAGTACTATAATGTATAATTAATTTAATATATTGACATACATTTATATATATACATACATACATACATATATATATATATATATATATATATAAAATATTGGGGTAGGACAGAACCATGACCACCCTAGGCATCTGGGGGCCTTGCCACATACAGGGATGACTGTGCCCCAGGTGAATGTCTTCAATCTCATCTTACTGTAGTTGCTCAGGAGGTGACAAGGAGATAACCAAAGGTCTGAAGATTTGGAGGCATTGGCAATTCTTGTTACCCCAGTGTATAACAGATGCATTGCATTCTCTAACTACCACTTAAGACCTTTTTTTTGTACTGAATTAGGGAAGGGGTAGAGAAAGAAAACCCATCTAGTAATCCTTGGTTCCTTCAAAAACATGTATTAAACACTTACTCTATGCCAGGCACTGTGCTTAGTGCTGGGGATACAAAGAGAGACAAAAGACAGTCCTTTATGTCAAGGAGCTTGTAGTTTAATGGGGGGAGAAAACAAATAAACATGTACAACAAGCTATATACAGGATAAATAGAGAATAAGTAAGAGGGAGAAGGTAGAATTGTCCATTAGTAATGGCAGCATTGATAGTAACAGTGACAATCAGTGACATTAGTGGAAAGGAGAGGGGTGTGGTTATTTGTATACATTCTATTAACTTTCTGAGGCCTGGTTAGTGTGTGTGTGTGTGTGTGTGTGCATGTGTGTATACTATATACACATACATACATATGTGTATATATGTATAGTGTGTATATAGTATATAGAGTGGTATGCATAGTACATATACATAGTATGTATATATATAGTACTATATGTATATATTATATAGTAAAAACAATGTGTATATGTGTATATAGTATGTATAGTATATAGTATATGCTATATACATGTATATGGTGTAAATAGTATATACTATGTAGTATACATGAATATAGTGTATATATTAGTATATATATAATATCTATATATGGCTAGTTTATATATATTAGTATATACAGTGTCTATGGCTGGTGTTTGTGTGTATGTATATGCGTATATATACACACATATGTATTATATATAAATGTGTATATTATATGCTATACATGTATATATAATGTTTACATATGGCTAGTTTATATATATTAGTATATACAATGTCTATATATAGCTAGTGTTTGTGTGTATGTATATGTGTATATATACGTGTATATGTGTATATTTTATGCTATATATGTATATATGGCTAGTTTATATATATATATAAGTATATATAATGTCTCTATATGGCTAGTGTTCGTATATATGTATTTGTAGATATTCATGTATGTATTTTTATATATGTATGTACACACATACATGTGTAATATTAGTTCTGAATGATAACTAAAGGGATTTATAATGGTAGGACTATTCAGTTCATTTGCCTCTTTTAGAAATTAGTAGAAAATA
Source organism: Vombatus ursinus (assembly GCF_900497805.2). Taxonomy (NCBI): domain Eukaryota; kingdom Metazoa; phylum Chordata; class Mammalia; order Diprotodontia; family Vombatidae; genus Vombatus; species Vombatus ursinus. The sequence continues at coordinate 44,192,271 of NW_020954551.1, forward strand.
AGCTCCTTGAGGGCAGGGACTATCTGTCTTATTTGTGCTTGTATTTGTCTTCCTAGCCCTTGGCATAGTGTCTGACACATAGTAAATGCTTATTAAATGCTTATGGGCTTAACTTGAAGATGGTGTTTACAACTAGATCTGCCTTTCAAATTTCAAATTTGGTCATATGACTTTAGAGCAGGAAGGAGTCTCAGAAGATAGAAATAGTCAACTATTAATGGCTATTTCTCAAAACACATGTTTATAAATGATGTCACTCTTTTGTTTAATAATTATAGGAACTGTAAATCAGCTTGCTCTCCCCCCAAACCAGCTTGAGCCCCCCTCACCTGAGAAAGGCCTAAAACTTGGATTGGCCAGTCAGGAGAATGACATTTTTTGCCCACTCTGAGCTTACCTTACCATAATGCTTTGTATGCTTTGGCATAACAGACATGCTTTGCTTTGCTCTCTGAGTGAACCCAAGCTTTCCTGCTGGATTTTGCTGACTGGGGACATTCCGCCAAGGACCAGGTACCTCCAACCAGACGTTATCTTGAATAATGGGACTTTCCTTATCTTGTTATTTTGTGGACACTGTTGTGTTGTGTCCTGTTAGGACGTCCATGTTTTATGAATCTATCTTATTAAAGAAATTCCTTTCTCATATTATGGTTAACACATATGGAGACTATAATTCTGGCTGACAGAGGCATCCTGAACCAGGAAGGGAGGGAGAAGGAAACACTTAATTGCTCTGAACATATAAAGTCTTCTTCAACTGTCCTTTCCTTGAGCTCATTCTTATGATTCCTGTGTATGAATGTATACACATCTCCCACTTTGAGAGAAATGAACATGTTCATGCAGCCTAATTTTGTTTGTCTTTCTTAGAATGAACTCTGTAAAGATTGACAGTTAACAGAACTCAAATGATTCCTATAATCTAAAATCTATAAAACCTACAGTGGTTATCTCTTGCCCACAGGATAAAGGTTAATAAACACGTTAGCATGACATGTAAGGCACAACCTGCCTCATTTCTCCCTTATAGGGAGCCTTCTCTCTTGTCAGGCCTACCATACTGTCCCCTTGACATACTGAACTCACTCCAGCCTCCTGGCTTTGATTTTGTGCTGATTTCTTCTCAACTTAAGAGGCCCTTTGGGGTAGCTAAGTGGCACAGTGGATAGAATATCAGGCTTGGAATCAGAGTCATGGCTTCAGATCTGGCCTCAGACACTTAAAATCTGTGTGACCCTAGACAAATCACTTAACCCTGTTTGCCTTAGTTTCTCATCTGTAAAATAAGCTGGAGAAGGAAATCGCAAACTACTCCAGTATCTTTGCCAAGAAAATCCCAAATGGCGTCATGAAAAGCAGGACAGGACTGAAACGACTCAGCAGGAGCAAAGAGGCCCTTCTGCTCTTCTCTGCCTAAGGGCTGGCATATGATATAGAAATTAAGTTTGTGTTGTTTGAAGCCTGAAGGGTCCCAATGGCTGAAAGATTTCAGTCCCTGGCAAAGAAGAACTTCTTAACAATTAGAATTGCCCAGAAGTGGAATGAGTGGACCCAAGAAAATAAACATTAGAAAAGAATCTTTGATCTGGTCTCTAGTTTGTGAAGCAAAAGCTTAGTTCAGACTGTGGATTGTTCACCTACAAGTTTATTCTTACTAAAAGTTTATTGATGAAGCAAGCCCTATCTAAAAATCTCCAGATATCCCAAAGCAGCTTCCTTAATATGGATTTCAGGTAATCACATTAACTTAATGGCATTTTCATTTAGCAGCTTGCCTTAAAGTCGATAAAGACCAAGCCTTATTTGTAGATTGCTGGCTATCAGAACTAGGGCTCCAAAATCTCACTCCCTGGGAAACAGCTCATAAAGATGCAAATGTGCCAGTTTTTCTTAAGTAGATTTGGGATGGAATATTCTTCTATAAAGTCCTCCAACAAATGACTGTCAGGACCAGGGTTTGGTGAAGTACAATTTATCACACCCTTCCTCACAGCAGCATAATTCTGACATCCAGTGAAATCAGGCCAAGTAATTGTCCAGAAGTGCAGAATTCAGACTCTTTGTAAGAAACACTTCAGGCTCTATCAGTGGTGCTCAGCAATCGGCATTAACATTTGTTGGAAAGTAATAACAACACTTTTTGTAATTCTCCAAGCCACTGACTATGGGACTGCAAACCAGATAATGAAGTGAGAAGCCGTGGAATTCATTTTAATGGTATGCTTACTGAGCACTACTGAAGGTGGAAAGCTGTTCATTCTTGAAAACTACTCTATGTTTCAATAGTAATGCTCACTCAGCTTGAGTTGATAAAGAATAAAATTCACTCTACATCAAAAGTCTTTAATAAAAATATCTATCGGACTGCATCATGAATTTCTGGTACAGAGACTATGAATGTTACTAATCAAATATATTCACTAGGAATCAAAGAAATGAAACGGAGGACAAAAATTCTATCTCGATTCTTCCTGGGCACCTTCACACCAATTGTTCTTTACTGTCAGCACAAACTATAGAGATTTAGCATTAAACCAAACAATATTGATGATAACTATGCCCATCTTTTAAAAAGGAAGTTACTTTTCTGAATGAAAACCTGACATTCACCAGGCTAGAATAATAAAATTTGGCATAAACTGGAAATTAATTAACATTTTCCCCCAACTATTTCATAGAGAATACACAAGTGAAAATTTTATCCCAGGATGCTCATTTTAACCCTCCGTCCCCTTCCCCCCCGCCCCACATCATGCATCATGTAGCATGCAGGTAAGTTATTCCTCAGTCATATGATGTGCATGTCTATTTCTTCAGGGCCAGCTTCTGGCCCTAGAATATGGAAGCATGTTTCAATCCTCCTGTATCTGGCAGTGAAGTGGGCATGGAGTCAGGAAAATCTAAATTCAAATCTGACCTCATGCAGTAGCTCTGTGACCTTGGCATGTCACTTAACCTTGTTTGCCTCAGTTTAGTTATCTGTAAAATGGCGATAACAGCAGGCTAATGGCAGTCTTCTCCTAATGTTATGAGGATCAAATGAGGTATTTGTTAAGCACTTAGCACAGTACCTGGCACATAGTAGGCACTATATACATGCTGGCTATCATCATCATCATCATTATTATTATTTAGCCTGCTGATCTATCTCCTAGATGCAAGACAGATCAATAGATAAAATAGATAATATATAGATAAATAGATAAAATAGATGATAGATAAAAATAGATAAATAGAAATAAAGATAAAAATAGAAAATAGTTAAAAAAACAAAAGCCCTCAGTTAATCATAACTTGTTTACCATACCTATATAGCATGCTTTAAGGCCTAGAGATTGACTCAGGAAAGTTAAGTCCTATTTTCAGGCTATGGATCAATTTAATAACACCTTTGTTTTTACTGTTTGATAAGGTTGTATATACTTCACCCATGATGCCCCTTGCCTGAATGCCCAAGGAGCCATAGCTGTATAGATAATGACTATCTATGTGGAAGGTTCCTTTGTTCTGGTAATGTATAGATGAAAATGTTTCACAGATTTCAACTCAAAGCCATTAGATGAGACAGATTTTTCCCCCCACCCCACCCCTACTCCTGCTTTTTTCCTTCTTTGCCCATTTAATTCTAATGCTCAAAAATCCCAAATGCTAGCCATAGGAATTGGAAGCAACACTTCGTCTTTCCAATTAAAATGTGGGGAACCTGGTATCACCAACACACAAAGATAATCCCCCTACCGTTCTCATGTAAATGGGGGAAGGTCAGATGTCCCTTTGTGATGCTGTCTTCTATGAACTTATCTGAGGACTTTGTGCTTGGCATGAGACTTATCTAAAGGCCTTCACGAGGACACATTATTCCTTCTAGAAGTATCTGGGATAAAAAGACGTAACACCTGTGTCCTTAGCTCTTGATTCTTCACTGGAGATCCATCTGGCTGGAATACCCATCAATAAATCTTGCTAGTTTATATAAGTTTTGTTCATAGGTTATTTTTGGTCTTTTGGAGCGGTTGGAAACCCAACCATTTAGACAGCATTTGCAACTAAATGATCAAGAATGTATAGGAGAGACTGCTCACCCCACCAGTCCCCCAAAATAAGCCTCTTAGACCCAGAGCAATACACACTGCAAGTTATCTGATGCCATATAGTTTGAAAATCCCCCTTTTGTCTCTTTAATAAAAGCTCAGTAGCTGTAGCTGGAGATGCACAATCAAGAGTGCCATGTATCTAGGCCCAGACTTTAGTTGTCTGAAGAAGTGCTGTTGTATGAATAGGAAATGCTGTTTTCTCCTGATGGGGGGTTTCCATATATACCTTAAGATATACCTTACTGGGGACAGTAGTTTGCCTTTCTTTCCAACTCCCATGCATTCATGGCTAAATGCTTCCCTTATTCCAGTGCCTAACACAATTCCTTGCATAGAATAGGGGCTTAATAAATATTTATTGAATTGAAACATGAAATTCAGTAACATTAAGACTTAAGCTTCTGACTATTGTTAATTCATCCATTAGCCATTGGCTTTTCCTTGTTTTTGAGTGGCATGGTGATAAACACTCATTTGTCAGTTCAGACTCATGGTTGACATTATGATTCCCAAAACTCCTTTTATTGGCACAAAGACCCTATCTTTCAAGGGCATAACATCTAATTTAAAAAATGAATGGTAGCTTGTAATAAAATATCTTACCTCAGTGTGGGAAGTGAGAACACGAGTTAGCCTTTTATTTAAAAAAAAAAGTAAAATGTTTTAAGCTGAGTAGTGAGGAGAGATCTGAAGCTTTGCGTTGATGTATAGTCCTCTTGTTTGGAATTTAAAGCTTGTTACAATCCAGCCCCTTCCTATCTTTCTACTCTTTTTACATTTTGTGCATGTACTTGGCCATCCAGCTACTCTGGTATACCTGCTGTTTCTCCATGAGATGCTATCTCCTGAGTCCATCCGTTTGCACTGGCTCTACCTCATAGCTGGAATGATCTCCCTCCTCACTCCTGCCTAAGGTCACACACAGCGGGCGGCCAGGTGGTGCAGTGGACATAACTGAGCAGCAACGCCTAGTTTTTAACTCATTGCCTCCACTAGAATGTAAACTTGACGATAGGAACTGTTTTTGCTTCTCTCTGTATCCTCATGCCTGTCAAACAGTAAGTGCTTAATAAATGCCTTCTTGACATATGGTATTTCTTCCTTAGAAGAAATTTTCCTCTTCTAAGGCGTGTGTATGGCTATGAACCTGTGGAAGGGCCCCTGAACTTGTTTTCTTGAGTTGCCCTATTTTTGGTTAACAAACCCAATCAAGACTGAACGAATCAAGCAAATCTTATGAATGAACAAGACAATGAATAGCACTTACTACATTATAAATCTGAATAGCATATAAAATCTTTCTCCACTTTTTACCACTCATGGCAACATTTGTAGCCCAAATTAAACTTCATTTCCCACCCTCCCCAGAGAGCAGTTGGTTGTCTGAGATGTCCAAATAAAATTTAGAGAAGCACTGTGGATTAGGAGTCAGAACCCATGGATGTTAGTCCTGGTTCCACTGTTTACCAGCTGTAGGACCTTCACTAAGTCACTGAATTTCTCAGTTTTCTCATCTGTAAAATATGTCTAGGAATATTTGGATTACCTTGTTCATGTGACTATTCTGAGATTCAAATGAGTTAACATGGAAAATTTTTTGTAGCCTTAAAGTACTATACACCTGAAAACATACTCCAAAGACATCTTTTGGTTGTGCTAACTTTATCTTCTACGCCAGAGGTTCTTAACCCATGGGATCTATGGATAGATTTCAGGAGGCCTGTGAAATATATCCCAATTTTTAAAAAAATCTGTTAGTTGTATTTCAATCTTACTGGTTTCCTTGGTAATCCTATGCATTTAAAATGTTATTTTGTGGAGTCTATAGGCTTTACCAGACTTTCAAAGGAGTATATGACACAAAAATGCTTAAGAAACTCTCTGGTGTACACCAGAGCTTTATAAAAGGCTAACAGTTTGGATATCAATCCAGGGTAGCACAATATTACACAGAAAAATTATTTTTCTACCAATGAAATGTTTACACTGGCTGGTAGAGATTACTGCATAGCTCTCTCACAAGGGATCCTAGGGGAAAGAATCAAAGCACATTTGATTGTTTTAGCTTCGTCTGTATGCTTAAGTTTAAATACATTAAATCTTTCTCCAAACTGGTTCACTGTGATACCCTTCTGGGGAACAGGAGTGAGCACTTCTGAAATTATTGAACATTCACGAAATAGGGAGTGACTAGCGCACAAGTATATCAGTCAGGAAGTAGGCCTAGATAACTCTGACAAAGTCCAGCTCCTCCCATTCTATGTGCTTTTGTTGTTCAGTCATTTCAGTTGTGTCTGACTCTGTGACCTCATTTGGGGTTTTCTTGGCAAAGATACTGGAGTGGTTTGCCATTTCCTTCAGCAGCTTATTTTACAGATGAGGAAACTGAGGCAAACAGGGTTAAGTGACTTGTCCAGGGTTACACAGCTAGTCAGTAAGTGTCTGAGGTCAGATCTGAACCCAGGAAGAGGAGTCTTACTGATTCTAAGCCCAGTGCTCTATCCACTGCACCACCTAGCTGCCTCTATGTGCTACCTAGATGCAAATTGTGAAGGTCCATTAATGTGATTTTGGAGATGAAGAATAACTTCAGATATAGAGTCATATTTGCCCATCCCTCTGAAGTATAATTTTCTTACATTTTTTTTCCCCTGCTAGGAAGCTGTGTGATTCAAGGGAAGAAACCCAGGCTCTTGAATCAGAGCTGGAGGACTTGGGTCCACATCTTGCCCATGAGGCTTGCTGCCTGTGTGACCTAGAGGAGGTCACTTGGCCTGCCTATGCCTCAGTTTCCTTGTCTGAGGTTGCATTAGATGGGCTGTGCAGTGCCTTCCAGCTCTGGGTCCTTGATCTTATAATTTCATTGGTCCTTACTTCACAGATGAAAGTTGCAACCCCTCCACATTTTGTGTAATTCTTATCCATTCATTCCCTTAAATCCTCCACAGAAGACCTATGTAATGTGTTGGAAAGCTGATTATTTAATATTTTAGGAGTACTAACATAGCATTGAGGCTATCTGTCATCTATCATTCTCACCACACAGCTGCCCCCATCTTCTTTTCCAGGAATAAATAGCTTTGATATATATTTTTTTAATACTGCTTCTCTTGTACAAATTATCTCTGGTAATATGATGCAGCAAATCAACAAACAAGCATTTATTAAGCTCTTTGGAAAAATAAAAAAATAGACCAAACACATTTTGGTAAAGGACAAACAGCTTCTACACCATAAAGGACCCTAAACAGATTAGGAAGAGGATGGCCAACTGGTAACAGAAACAGAAACAGTAGGCACTTGGTAGAAATATTGTTCAATTGCAGTATCAGGTACTGTGGGTGTTTCATCATGGGATTTCTCCCATTTTCCTTATGCCTTTTTTTTTTTTTTAGGCCACACTTAACATTATTTCCCCCCATTCCTAACCATTAAACCTTCATTTATCAAAAAGAAAAAGTTAAGCAAACCAACAAACTCAGCAACTGGGCCTGATACATATACAACATTCCCCATCTATTGAGAAAGATGTATTTCATCCTGTGTTCTCTAGAAACAACATAGGATTTCAGCTGCCTTTTAATGTCTTCTTTTCCATTACTGTATTCTTTGGGTATTTTATTTTCCTGGTTCTGCCTTCTTTGCAATACTTTGTAATACTTCATTCAAGCTTTCCCATGTGAAAGGTTTTCTAGTTGAGTAAAAATAATTTGTCTGAACTATTGGTTTTTGCCTAACATAGGAACAGGAGATCAATGGGAACACTTTTATAGATCAGAATTCATCGCTCTACAATAGGCATACTTCACGTATGACTGACCATTATAATCATTCTAGTTCTCAAGGACACATATTTCTCGTATCTTCTGTAACCATCATTAATTTTTTTTTCAAAATGTGACATGGACTAAGCCTTTAGGGCAATATTCAATAGGGCTAAATTTGGTAAGGAACTTTTATTTTAAAAGCAGTCAATTGTATCTTCCTGCTAATCCTCATTTCATTAAAAAAAAAAAACACCACAAAACACTACATTCTCAAACCCCGTAGATTCATAGACATCTCTCAGTTCAATTATATAAAATGACAAAGTACTTATGAACTTGTGAAAACAGAGTTTTATCGGTGGATGACACATCCATTTTAATCTCTAATGGAAGACTGAGTTTTCCATCAGATATTTCCTTCTAAAACTTCTCTGCAGGTTATCAAGATTGAAAGATATTTAAAATCAAGTATTAGCACATTTTTACTCTCCTATTGCCTGTCACACAGCCAACGAAATTGTCAGCCATGATTGACTCACAAATTCAATTTATCATGTATCTCAACCACTTTTAGTAACATCCCCAAAGCAACCAAAATCAATCCAATGTTTTCAATGAGTAGTCAGCTAAGGAGAATATAGATATCTTTCTTTCCCTAGTTAATAACTGAATTTCTGGATATTTCAGAAAAATTAAGAAACAAAGAGTTTTAAATGATTTATTTGATTTCTTCACATGATCACAGTTATAGTTTTACACTGATAGGGTCTGTTACTACTTACAGACAGAATGCATATTAAAACAAAAGCACTCCTTTCCTCTCCAGAGTTACACAGTCAACGAATGGGTACTGGGCCTCAATAGGGCAGAAGCTTCTTTTGAGCAGGATGGGCTTGGAAGTCTTTAAACAGTCTGCATTCAAGATCTAGCTCAAACAATTTTTAACACAGTTCAAAGCTGAATTATGGTTCTTTAGAGGAGACAGGTACTGTATGTAACCTCAAAGTGAATGAATGCAGACTTAAGAGTAATACTAATTTACACACTATATACAAGTTGAGAGAATTATCTATTCCTCCTACTTGGTCCCATTTTCACCACCCTATTTCACTCAAAGTAATCTTACAATTGGTTCCTTTGTTATTGTTGTTAATATATATACAGTTACTCATTTTTCAGGCAGGAAGGGCGATGGTATTTTACAACGAAAACGGCATGCTTAACTGTAGAAAACACAGCTTCATATGGAATGGCAAGTCAACATGTAGACAGTCATTGTTTAAATATTTGCCAACTGTCTTTTAGCTTATTTTAATGAGAAACAAGAGGCTTCTGTTGCATGCAGCTGATGATGGAAAAAAAACTCTACACTGGAAGTCTGATTACTTTTTAGCAAGACGTACGTTATATTAGGACGAACTTTATTTTTTACATTGATGTACATTTCATTCATAAACTTAAAAAAATACAAATATATTAGTTGACTGTTGTCCCAGAAAAGATTTTTTTGTTGTTGTTACCAGCTGTTTTCCTAAGGGTCTTGCCATGATGTTATTGATTATATGATCGCACCAATTCATGGGATTTGAAAAATGTTACTAGTGTGTCCTGAATCGACTTCTTCAATAAGCACAATTAGAACCATCCCAATAGCCACCTCAACCTCAAGGGGAGAACATTTAATTCTCTTTTGCAGCCCAACTCATCAATGTCCTTCTATCTTCCCATTCAAGGCAAAGGCAGATGATGTTTCCATATGGCTATTAATCTGTGATTTATTCTGACATGTTGGATTGCAACTTTATAAAAAGCAATGATGTCCCAAAGACCTCTATGTGACTTTTGGGAAACTAGTTTGTTGGTATTCATTACTTCCCAAAGTAAAAACAGGAGGCATAACTGATCTTTTCAGTCTACGATAATACCTATGAAAAAGTTTCTAGTCTCGAGCTTATAAAAACACAAATGGCACAAAGTTCGTCTACCTTGTTGACCCAAACCTTGGGTAAAATTGGAAACAGGAGGATAAAAAGTTCAGATGCTTCACTGTGAAAGTTTCAGGGGAAGGATAACTGTTTAACCCCAGTTAGCTGTAATTCTTCTCTTACACGTTCAATTGATCATCTCCTGGCCCAGGTACCTCCCTAGTACAAAGCCTAGACTCAATACCTTGTATATAGAACTTCAGAACACACATGACAGTTTGGGGATACAAAATGACCACAAAAAACTCAGCACAACAAAGACAGCCCCAGCACCATGATGCAGAGTATCTTTTGGTTAAGGGGAGCGGACGATGGTAGAGGATAGAACTTATTTTTGGTTTTGTTTGTTTTTTAACTATTGCCACTTGAGAAAGAGCAATGTTGTACCCAAAGTTTCATATCTTTTCTGGAACAACCTAGAAATTACAATTAGACTCTACCATTGGTACAGTGGGATGAAGAAAAGCCTACATATTTTAATATGTTATCACTTTACTTCAACTAATTTTCAACAGTAAACACCAATATATTTTGCAAATATACAATATGTAGAGTGTAGCCTCACACCATTAACGTTAGTTGACATGCAATACGGTTCTAATTTCCCTTATCATAACAACATCCCTTCACTTGCAAGAACAGAGAGCCTCAAGGGAATTCGGACAAGTTCAACCTAAAGGTAAATGGGACAATTTTGGAACAGCTAATGGCAACCGAATAACCTCCCAACTCAGCCCAAACTAAATCTAAAGGACATGTGTACCACTCTTTCCACAAAAGAGCAGTTTGGAGAAGATACCAAAGAAAGAAGTATTACACACACAGAAAAACAAAAGTGGGCAGATTTAATTTTTTTTTTAAAAGGCTAAGTTCTAGACTGGTAATCTTCCTAGAGAACAAATACAACAAAGTGCTCAGTTTGCAGTTTTGCTGATTTTGTGATAGCAATGGCATGACAAAAGGGGTGAGGAATCAACAAAAAAGATGGGGAGTCAACAGATGCCCCCACACTCGAAGATGACCCAAGTGACAGGAACCAGGAACTTTTCAACCCAGAAGGTTTTGCTCTTCTTGTTGGCGTTGCCTTGGCACCAGCCCCTGTCACCAGCTCTTTTGTGCTTTCCCCACATCTCAACAGAGGGACTTCTTATCCTCCCCCCCTTTTCTTTTTTTTTTTAAGGGGTCTTGCATTTTAGCTGGAGCAATGGGAGTACATCTCTTGTTTCTACTGCTTACGTGTAAAGAACTTGCAGCTGCAGAGGCTCAAAAGGCTGAAACTACAAAGTAGGTGCCATGTTTGACTCAGTATAGAATCTGGATGTGCAGAATCTTGGACGGGTTAGCAGATGGCGTCATCACAACACAGAAGCAACAATAACACAGCTTGATTTCATGTGATGCTTTAACCAGACTATGAGAGAGAGGCAGGGGAGACTCAGCCTGCTGAGTACTGGGCACTTGTCAGCTAAGAAGTCGGATGGGTCACAATGATGAAACAGGTGTTTGGCTAGCACATGGCTACATGGAATTACAATTATAATAATTATCATTTTTTAAAATAAAAACACCACCCTATAATGCTAAATCCCAAAATAAATGTCCTAGAGCAGTTCCTGCTAGAAATGCTCTAGAGGGACTTCCGCCCATTGCAACTGGGAACCAAATGAGTAAGTTATGGTGTTAAGGAAACAAGGATGAGTGTCTGTCATTTTCACGTTGGAGATGAAAATTTTTGCCATGTTTATGTGCACCTCTCATATGATTCTGAATTTTGGGTCCAATAAATCAAATGCATACAAAAGAAATGTGGATCATGTAAATTCACAGTTATTACAGCCTTTAAAGTGTCTAAGAAGTTTTGTAACCAATATTCTAAGACAACCAAATGCTTAGCTGGTCATCCCGTGTTGCTACTGTAGAGTTTACTGCATCTTAACTAGTTTGCTTACCTGAAATACCAGAGCAGTTATAATACTGGTTACTTAGGATACTATTGTTAATAAAATAAGGATTTATACAAAGCAATATTGGACTTAAACAGTTAGATGCTATGTTACTTGGCACATTCAGTAATGATTGCTTAGAGATCTTTGCAAGTCCTCAGGGGACTTTTCTTTCTCTCTCTCTCTCTCTCTCTCTCTCTCTCTCTCTCTTTCTCTCTTTTTATGAAAATACTGAAACATCTGAAATTTGTTTCTAGCATTTAAGTTTTTGGCCTACTTTTTCACATACTACTCAGCTATGGTGCTGTCTATCAAGTAAGTGGAAATTCCTTGTAAAATCTATATTGCTAGTTTTGTGGACTGAAAAGTTTGCTTTCCACGCACAAACGTTACCTATACAGTGTGTATGTATGTATGTATGTATATATATATATTTATATATATTTATATTATATAAAGTTTACTTACGTACTTTCATCAACCATATCAGGTCTACTTAATTTTTTGCCCATTGTCAATAAGAGCAAGAATGCAACAAGGTGTGTGTGTGTGTGTGTGTGTGATGTTTCTTCTTTTCTAGGCTGGGTTTTCATATGCCTGTAAAACCAACGCGGGTAAGGGCGCTGGGGGCGGCTTAACATCTACTCGGCAGGTGGCACCATTTCAAGGCCAATGATGGTAAAGATTGGCCCAGACGCAGGCCCTCCCAAAGGTGGAGGTGAATGAAGCCCAGGCCAACAAGGTTAAATTGAAAGGAATTTCATTTCCTAAAATGCAAGCCTTGTGAGCTTATGGGATTCAATCATATTGTCTGATTCCAGGGCCAAGGGAAAAAAAAAGAAAACAAATCCACCCTGGGTTTTGATATGTTGCTGGCTGCCTACTGGGTATGCCTCTGTGTCAGATATCTGGTGCTACAGTCAATAGAGGGGGGTCCGAGACCCCCCTCTCCATCCCCCCCAGGTCTATCTAGACGATTGTGCTGATGCCACTGTGTTTGGGCTTCGTGCTGGTGGGAGGAGGAGGGGCAGACTGCTGTCCGTGGTGGTGCGCTGTGTGCCCAGAGTGGGCGGAGTGCCCGGCGTGGGATGAGGGCAGTGGTGGGTGGGCATGCGGCGTGTGGGCATGTGCCACATAGGGCGGATGGGGGGGATGACCCCCATGGGGGACATGGTGGTACTGGTGTGCGTGCTGGGTGTGCTGAGGTGGATGGTAGTGGTGGTGGTGGTGGTAGGGGGGCGGATTCTGCTGCATGTGGCAGTACTGGGTATGATGTGTGTGCACCTGGGCCTGTGTCTGTCCCTCGGAGGGGGCCTGGTGGTGCCCGGTGGAAGAATGCTGGGCATGTTGTTGATGGGAGATGACTGGTGGGTGAGAAGGGGGCTGGGAAGGGCCAGAGAGTGGGTGGGCCTGAGGAGGTGGCTTCCCTCTCTTACTACCAAATAGGGAGCCTAGGAGGGAGGAAGAGTTAGGCATAGTCTGGTGTGGGCGAGATGGACACTCTCGGGTTGATGTAGCTCTTCGGCGCATGTGAGGACTGCTAATGATGGACCCCTAAAAAGGAAATTCATAGAAATAAAAATTAAAAGATCTTAAAGTATTTATGTCAGAATGAAAAAAAAATTAAATTAACAAACTGATCATGAAGCCTCAGTTTAGCTGCCTGGCTATATATAGTAGATAAGGTTGGGTGAGGCTAGGCTCCTGGCCTGTGCCTCCTCTAATACAACTAGGGGGGGTGCCACTGGTAAGGAGGAGTGACCCTGCCAGATAGAACTGGTTTCTGGAGGAGTGTTTTCTGCAAGTTTCCAATTAAAGAGCAGAGAAAATGCTGACTTGGGAAATCCTTTCCTGACAGCTGGGTGTTAAGAAAAATATAAAGGGGAAAACTCATATCTGCCTTGGGCTGACCATGATCAGGACCTTCTGGCGGCTGGTGGTTAGTGTGGTAAATAGACTGACTGGGCTGCCGCCAGCCTGGTCCCCTTCCCTTGCAAATCACTTCATTTCACTAAGTCTTTTACCCTCTCCTAACTGGCCCAATAGCTCCAGTTCAGCCTTTAATGGTCTACCTCTTCTCAGGTTTTTAAAGGCTACAGTAGGTGGGACCCAGGACAAGCTATGCTTGGGGCGAGTTACCTAGGTTATAAACTTTATCCTACCTAATGCAACCCAAAACAAAACAAACAAACAAAAAAAAAGAGGTAAGAAAGGATCTGCAAGCTGAAGTTGACATGAACAGTAAATATAAATGATTTGAAGATGAATGAAATCTCATGAAATCCACATTGAATTCATCTGTCTCATTGGCTGAGCTCCTCCCACAACCTAGCTATGCAATTCCATGGTGTCATGACTGCAGACATTGAGCAGTTTAAACGCCAAAATAAGCGATGGAGATGGTTGAGCATGGAAGTCAAGAGGTCAGCTAGAACATCCAAGTAGCAAGAACAAAGGGGGAGTGGCCTGTGAGCTGGGGCTGTGGTGGGAGAGGGGGAGTGGGGAGGGGGTGGCAGAGGGGCAGGTGCTTATTAACCATGCTTGTGGGAACAGAGGAGACAGGGTTAGCTGAAACCAAAACACAAAAAACAAAACAACCCAGGTTTCATCAAAAACAAGCCAGTAAGTGGCACTCGGCCCTTTTAAGCTTCGTACCAGGACGGAGTGAATAGCCCAGGCATGCACTTTATCTCAGGCAGGCAGGTTGTTAGAGGGCTATGTGTGTGTGTATTTACATATATATATATATATATTTTTATGTATATATAGGAAGAAGAGGAGCAAAAAAAATACACGTATATAAAATAAAGGTTGGAAAACGCACATCGTCACATCCAGCTAGACATCGGGGGCTTCCTACTTACTTCCATATTGCTGTCTAGCGATCCTGCACTGCTGCGTCGCCCACGCTTCCCTGCCCAGAACATGCAATACCATAGGTTAGAGACCGGTCACAAGATCTGGCTGAGCAATTTCCTCTCTATGGCCTGAGCTGGCGCTGCTACAGGAGCCTCGAAGCGCAACTAGGGAGAGTCTGGGCCGGCACCAACAAGCTCAGCTTCGAGAAGGCTCCCAGCTGCAGGCCTCTGGGGCCCACACCTGGGGCCCAGGGAAGGAGGAGGCTCAGTGGAGAAGCAAATAGCCATTCAGGTGCAAAAAGGTATTTAAAAAAAAAAAAACAACAAAAAACCACACATATAAACGAAAAACAAAACACAGCCCCAAATTTAAAGACCATTTCCTATACTCCAATTCCAGTCTCTCCAGGGGGGTGGGGCACAGTGGGCAGGAGGGATACCTTCACAGTCAGGAGAATCCGATTCTGCCCAGATTCTAAAAAAGGAAACACCATCTTCCTTCCCTCAGATGTCAGGTACATCTGCTTTTTTCAAGGATTTCTGGGCAACTGAGGAGCTTCCAAGTGCTGGTTAAATGGGAACAAGGGACAGGGGCCAATAAGGAGATGGGGAAGAAAAGTGAGGCTTCTTTAGAAACTAAAAAACAAAAGAAAAAAAATTGCTGTGAAGCTACTGAACCTCAGTGGATTTCATATATCCTTTGTGGGGGGAATGGCCAGGAGGAAACTAAACTTAATTTTCTTATTTTTTTTTCTTTTTGAATTTTTTTAGACCAGCCAAAATTGAAAGTGTCCCCTTTTGTTAGGGCTCTGTGGTGTGTGCGTGGTTGTGCAATGTGGACAGAGGTCATCTTGTGTGACCCGAGTTGGCCATATGGGAAGATGGAAAGGTAGCATTGAAACAGGGATCTCTAGGGAGAATCTCAGGACAAATCCCTCCTTCTGCATAAGGTCATCTGACCCCTTAGCCTTCCCTTTTCCACCCGGTTTCATGATGTCTATCCCTCCTGGTTAGACCAGTTGGACAGAGCCTGGTACAGGTCTTCAACAACTGGAAGCACCTGAGCTAAATATGGGATATTGACTCAACTTTACCCAAAGTTGAACACCAGGAATGTGGAAATAGAAAGGTTCTAATGGGAAGGCCCTGCTCCTTCTTACCAAGAGAATGGAGTGGGTGAAATGTCCTACTCTATATCTTTCCACTTTTCAGCTATAAGACACCTAGGATACAGGAAGGTTGAAACTTGGCACTTTTTTCTTTAGGTCAGAAAAACCCTAAGGAAAAACCATTTTCCTTGTCCCTTCCTAACCTAACTGAGGAGAGAGGAGATTCTCTCCTTTTACAATCTAAGTAAAAAGCAGAGGGTAAGAAACGTGCACCCTTTCCCCCTTTCCCCACCCCCCAGCCCTGCTGCGGCCCAGGAAGGCTCACCTGAGTCAAGAAAATAGGCTTAGTAATTAAGCAACTCAGGGGGACTGACTCCTCAAAGAAATATTATTTTTCTATTTGAAAGAAAGGTCAGTCTGAGCCACATGAGGTCTGGGAGATGAGAAAGGTTATCTTTCTCTCTGCCTTCCTGGTTAAAGGGCCCTTCCAGACCTTGCTCTGTACCCTACCTGGGTCCCAAAGAGGGAAGGAAAGCGCTCCTAATTTTCCTGAAGGAGTGAGCTTCACAACCCGTTTTTGCCGGGAGAGAAAGGATCCCTAGAGAAAACTCAAGACATGGAGCTCTCCTCACACGCTCGTCACAAGCAAGAGCAGGCAATCGTCCACTATCCAAATAAACCCAGGCCTGCAGTTAGGATGTTATCGTGGAAGCTTATGTTTCCTCCTCCAAAGAATCTTCCTTCCCTTCCAATGTTGATGAAGAGTCTTTGGGACACAGCAGCTTAGCTGCATCTTCTTCTTCTTCAACATATTGATTAGACTTTCCTTTATTTCTCTGAGCCTTGTGCCCGAATGTGGTTAGGTATGTCAAAGGGTGTGGTCTTTTTGAGGCAGACTTTCCAAAGGTAAGTAGTAAAAACAGAAGCACACACACATACCTTCATGCACACCAATACGTATGCAGAAATCTAGACGTGTCTGCCCATGCATAAGCAAAATACATACCTCAGTTACTTAGCCACCCACAAGTATACCCTCTTTCTCTCTCTCCTCCCCCATATGTGTGCACATATCTCAACCTACACAGATGTCCACAACTTGAAGTAAAATGTCACTGACTACATACCAGGCCCTCATTGATGGATGTCCTGTCTTGCTGAATGCAGATGTGATACCAGTGGCCAGGTTTCCTAATCATCTGGACCACAGATACTTCTTTACAGTGTCTGATATAGAGTAGGTACTTAATAAATGCTGAACAAAGGCTTGGAGCCACACAGACACCATACTGTTGGCCAGCAGCCCCCCGGGGCATCTGGTCCTATTAGTCAGCATACTGAGCAGACTGCAAAATGCAACAATAGCCTCTAGGACCTGTGCTGTTGATGGCCCTGTGTAAGCTGTTCTCTGATGTGAGTGGGTGGGTAGTCTCAGCCTCCCTTAGTCTAGGCATGTGTTTAGAGCCCCACGCCAACTCTGTAGAGCAGCCTATGGGCTCATGCATGGATTGCTGGCAATACATGGTGGGTCTGGGAAGTCCTTCTCAAAAACCTTAAATAATGTTCATCATCTGCTGAGTAAAGAGAAGTTTCGGGAAGGCTGGAAGCCAAGCCTTCAGTCAGCTTCTATTTTTCTTAGCATCTTCAAGGTTGGCAACAGGAAATAGGGTTTCTATAACTGGACGGACCTTAGCTGTGGCTGGTGGGGCGATCCATCGGGGTGACTGAAGGACCCCTCCCCCACCTTCGGCCAACGGAAAGTTGAAGCTGTTGCCATCTTCACTCCTTAGCTGTGCGTGTTTTGTAAGCAGAGATTGGGAAACATTTCTCCAGGCTGAATAAAATCCTCAGCGTGGTGGCCTTGCATTTCTTCAGCATTGCCATACTAACCTGAAATGCAGACGCCAACCTGCCTTTGCTGATAATGACTGAGAAGTCATTAATCCTGGCTCTGCTATTTCCTACCCTAGGGAGGTCACTCTCCATTTCTCAACCTCAGTTTTCTCATCTAGAAAATGAGGGAGTTGAATTAGGCAACCTTTAAGGTCTCTCACAGCTCTATATTTAGGAATCTAGGATCCATTTTGTCTAGACAGTGGGGGCCTTAAGAAGTAAAGATGTTTGCTTTATTTGCACAAGCAGAGCTCTGAGTCATTCTAACTCCGGGCTGCTCTGATAAGGCCAGTCTTGGTAGCATTGGCTAATGGAGTCCTGGGGATGA
Source organism: Vombatus ursinus (assembly GCF_900497805.2). Taxonomy (NCBI): domain Eukaryota; kingdom Metazoa; phylum Chordata; class Mammalia; order Diprotodontia; family Vombatidae; genus Vombatus; species Vombatus ursinus. Next base: position 44,210,251 of record NW_020954551.1, read on the forward strand.
ATAGTCAGTCACCTAGCAAGGAGAGCCTTTTCAAGTTTCTCACCAGCTGTTCATACTAATTCAGTGTATATATATATATATATATATATATTTTTTTTTTTTTCTCCTCAGAATTTAACACTCCATGCAAAGCTGTGAGGGAATATAGGACAAGAAGATGACATGGTCTCTTTCTCTGAGGACCTTACTTTCCTTCCTGGTCATTTTTATAATCTCAGCCTCCTTCCCCAGGACAACGTCCAAAGTTGTGTACTTGACTTCTCGGAAGACTTAAGATTCCAGAAGAATAGGCATCTTCCAAGGCAGCCTCAGTCATCTTCTTGGCAAAATGATAGGATGCTTTTTAAATCCATCTCCACCTGGACATCCTGCTACCCGGGGCGCCTCCCCCCCCCAGTAAGTCTAATGGCTATGTGTACCTCCCTTAGACCTTGCCTTTTACCCTTCTCTCAAGGTGAATGGAATAGAGAAGTTACTAGAATCAATATCTTAAGAGATTCCATGTTTTTACTTTAGGGCTTGTAGAGGGTTCTAGATTTAGATTAATGGCCCCTTTCAACTCAGGATCTGAAAAAAGCATTACTGCTATTATTAATAAGAACCATAATAAAACAGTGCCAATATTCCTTTTTCCACAAATACTTTAATCCAAGATATAATGAAAAAGTCATAACCCTGGCCTTAATCCTTCCTATTGGATGGAATCAAGATCCATACCCTCTGACCCCAAACTCTGGTAGCCAGGAGAAGAAATGACCAACTGCTCTGGCTTCTGAACTAACCTGAGTCACTTGATGACCTCGAACCTCTGTATGGTTAATGGAGGGGTGGGGAAAGGGGGGTACAGACAAGCTGGAGATGCCCCAGACTAAACTTCTTTCTATTACTTAGCTCTGGAAAGGAACCGTGATCAGGGTCCAAAGGTCTTATGGTGGGAGGTTCTCTACCAGCCTGGAAAAAGAGCTGGGCCTCAAGGGTCCTGAAGGTGACTCTTAGCTTAATTTGAATGACAAGACTGGATAATAACCAGCTACCAGAAGCCTTGGTATTTATGCCAAATAACAGGAGAGGATGGCAAGGAGTCAGGGAGGGAGTGGGTTGGTTTTTCGCACTGCACAGCACCAAACAGAAGCGACTCGTAGCCTTTGGTGCGCAGAGAGCCTACAATTAAGTTTAGTTGGGTTTAACAAATCCATTGCTTAAACCCTTTATGTGGTAAATGGATTTCAGTTCTGAACTGTGGAAAAAAAACAAAAACCAAAAAAAAAAAAAAGAAAAAAGAAAAAAAAAACTTTTGGAAATGAGCATGCCAGGAGCAAGGTATGTGCTGCTGATACATGGAATGGTGTCATGAGCAGAAGGAATTGTCTTGCAGATGACACATAACCTTCTGCCTGAGCATGGCTATGTGGCAATGCTGGAGAGACTGGGATGGAAAAATCCTATGGGGAAGAAATAGTGGAATCAGGATTCCTTCCCAGTGGTCTACAGGTGGGTGCTGTACCACTCTGTTACCAGCCGGCTGAAGATGGGATAGCTCTTCTCGGTCTAAAATGAGCCTCAAGAAAAAAATCAGTCGATGACTATGAAATTCTTTTTCTAGTCTAGGGCCAATTCACCTTAGCGGGTGAGAACTTGTGTTCTTGGCTGTGAGGCAGATGGGGATATCAAGGAATAGATAGTCTAATCATCAGAAAGGTCACAGCAAAGAGATTTGTAATAGACACCTATACATCCCATCTGACAGCTAAGTCTCTTAGTGGCGACCCCAGTGGAACCTCCTTCCTGCTACTTCTACAGAGAAGCCATCTAGGCAGCGAACAGACACAGAACATACAGGCGTTTGAGGATCATGGCTATGCTAAGGTGCAGCGGTTAAAAACAAGCCGGGCATTAGGATTCACTGGCAGCTAACATGGTTTGGTTCTTGGTCTTTCCCCCTCGCAGCTTCATTTCCACCGCCACGGCCCCAGCGTCCCTATCCCATTGGCGCTAGCAGCCCACTAAAGGTTTGGGCACTGCGCAATTCCAGGGATCTGGGAGATGGACTGGAGGAACCTATTGTTTGCTGGGTATTAATGACTGGTAGCAAAAAAAAAAAAAACCAAAAACCAAAAAACAAATACGGAAACAAAGCAATGAAGAGAGGCACATATTGCACTTTTTGCTGAGGGCTTTTTTTTTGTTTTTGTTTTACACCTTTCTATTAGCTGCTAATGCTGAGTTTGGTGGCATCTGGATTTCAGTCACCTCAGGAGCAATGACATTTTTAGGACGTGCGTGCCGATCAATCAGGACTTTTCCTGCTCATCAGGCTAGAGTTCTCTACAGACAACTCAAGCCAAAGGTAAAGACAACCAAGGGAAAGAAGAAAAATCCTGTTTAGAGAGAGCCTACCACAAGGTGCCTCTGCTGGGGAAGGGAGAGAGGGAAGGAAGAAGGGGGTGTCAGGTTCTAGGCACAATTTAGTAGGGCTTCACTCAATTTCATTCATCAGTGTAAAACACAGGTAAAAACTTCAGCACAAAATACACAGGACACAGCTGCTAATGGGGCCCTGTTCTCTTGCTGTCTCTCTCTACACATTACAAATTCTTAAAGGAAAAAAAATACTTAAAGTAAAATGGGAGAACTAACTAGTTTTATTCCTAGACCAAGTTCCCCTCTGTGATGACACTTAAGATTGGGTTCTGTCTTCTTTCTCTTTTAAAAGTACAAACAGCAAAAACTAGAACTGTTTTGTATTGTCAAAGCTATTTGAATTTTCATGGGGAAAAAAAAATAGTAAAACCAAACAATGTTTTGCTAAGAAAACTTGCACACATGCCCTGCCTGGGGCTCTGCTGTGTTTCTTTCCATGGGCACAATGCATGCACAAACTGTCGGGCTGCTTTTCCGAGTTTTGCATGCATTGCACTAGGAAGGCAGAACTAAGCCCGGCTCTTACCCGCTTCTGAGAGGTCACGGAGTGAGCTGCTGAGTGCACTCCGCTTCAGGCCCTCGCCTGTGGCATAGCTGTCATCGAGGCAGGCACGGCTCAGGGTCCCATTGCCGGGCTCTTTCTTCAGGCTGGAGCACTGGGACATGCTGGGCCGGACGACTCCTTTCTGTTTCTCAAGCTCCGCTGAAACAGATAGAATCGATGCATGTTCTCGCGGTTACCAATGCAAAGCATGTGAGCGCCAGGGGGAAGGGGAGCTCACCAAGACTGGAAGTCCTAGTGGGGCAAGGCCAATGGAGGGACAGAGAATCACTCAACCAGCCTTCCCAGAGATGCTGAAAACCCTGAGAGGGGGATTGCCCGCTCCTGAAGGGAAGCAGGTTGACTTAATGGGAGGATCTGGGCCTCAGAAGTCTAGTCTGTCACACCATCTCTCTGGCTTGATGGGCAATTTATCTAAGACCTTTCTCTTGGCTTCCCCCTCTCTGTCTCTGACTCCTACCACCCTAGGACAGGAAGGATGGGCCATCTGAGTTGATGTAATTCCAGGGGTAATATGCCTCTCTGCGAGAGCACAAGATGCCACTGACATTATTTACAAAAAATTACAATGGTAATAATAACAAGTGACATTTACCTAGCAATTTAAGATTTCAGAGTGACTTCATCTAACATCATTATTGTGATTATTGACCCGATGTTGCTGAAGAGAAGCTGGTGGGGGGAGACTCAGCTTTCACTCCAGCAGTCAGTCAGTGCTCAGCCCCCACGGAATGGGGTCCAGTCCCTGGATCTCCATCTCCGCCTCCCGTCTTGGTGGGGAAGGTTTCCTCAGATTCCCACACAGTCACACAGCCAGGAGGGTCTGAGAGCACCAAGATCTCCAACCTGAGCTAGACAGTATCTTTACATTCAAGGCTTAAACCGTGTATGAGCCTTTTTACTTACACTCTATTCTATGCTTTTCCATTTCCTGAACTTCCGCGATGGATTCCCTCAAGTCATCGGTGAATTTCTTCCTGTCCTGGGGATTGGGTGCGTTGAAATTTATCAACACTTTGATGTCTGCTCCTGGGACAGCAGATGTGAGCCGGATGCCATTAGGATAATCTGTAAAGGAAAGGAGAACGAGTGGAATTTATGTTTTTGTTTTTGTTTGTTTCTGGTCAATTTTTCCTCCCTGAATTTAGGGCTTGGTTTTCACCCAGTTCAGAGTGTAATCCTCCAGACCTCAAGCCTTTAAAAGACTTGGCCAGTGTGCTCAGATAGGTGGTATGGTGGACAGAGCCCCGGGCTTTGAGGCAGGATTTGAACCCAGGGTCTTTCTGGTTCCACTACTGGCTCTTGCTATCTCTTATACAAGAATAGAAGATAACAGTGAGGCAGAAATCCCCCTTGGTCCCTGGTTAGACCAGGGGCAGCTCAGTGGTAGAGTGGAAAGAATGCCAGGCTGTGAGTTGGGAAAACCTGAGTTCAAGTCTGGCTTCAGACTTTCTAGCTGTGTGACCCTGGGCAAGTCACTTCACATTTGTTTGCCTCAGTTTCCTCATCTGTAAAAATGGGGATGATAATGGTACCTACCTCCCAGGGTTGTTGTGAGGATCAAATAAAAATATATTTATAAAAACGCTTAGTGCAGTGCCTGGCACTGCACACAATGAATACGTATTCATGTTGTTGTTGCTATTATTATTTTTTTTATTAATTTATTTTTAGTTTTCAACATTCACCTCCACAAGATTTTGAGTTCCAAATTTTCTCCCCATCTCGTCCCTCCCCCCACCCCAAGACGGCATGCATTCTGAATTCCCCTTCCCCTAATCTGCCCTCCCTTCTATCTCTCTCCCCCTTCTCTTATCCCCTTCCCCTTCAATTTTCCTGTAGGGCAGGACAGATTTCTATACCCCATTTCCTGTATATTATTATTATTTCCCGGTCCTAGTGGCTAAGCTGGGAAGCTACAAATTTGACATTTCCTTATTCCTCATAAGACTAGATTCCTCAGCGTTTCAACTGCTGGGCCCTTGGGAATGCCCTAACCTGTAAATACACAGTGGGCCAAAAAGTTTCCCAAGAAGACAAAGCCAATATTGGAAGAATTGTGTTTGTTTTTAAAACATTACTATCATTCCTCAAGCGACCCTTCTTCAAGCAGCACCATCTGGGATGAGGCAATCCTCAGCCCCACCCCAGCTGCAGCTCCAAGGTCAGTGTGTTCCCAGCAGCAGAACTTTGGAACACGGAGTCAGCAACAGGAACACCTAAATCACAGACCCTGCCCCAGCACAGGGGAGCAGACGGGAGCAGAACCCAGCCCAGCCCTATCTAGCCCATGGGTCTCAGGGGAAAGAGAGGCAGCTTAGCAGGCAACCCCTGACCTCAGAAAAGAGAGGAGTGCTTAAAGCCGCCCAAACAGCCTCTCCTGGGTCGTCTCCTAGCCTTTCTTATGCCTTTTGCTACAGCTTCTAGATTCCTAAGAATCTCCATTATTCAGATGTCTTCACAGTTAAGGTGGAGGTGGGGAAGATGGGTAGGGGAGAGAAGGAAGGAAGAAAGAAAGAGACAGAGACAGTCAGAAGCAGAGGGAAAGAGTCAGTAAGAGAGAAATGGAGATGGAGACAGAGATGTGCCTATAACACTGGTGTTACCATCACTTTGTAATTCCCTACCTACCCAGGGAGTTTGATCCAGGAGACAGCATTCCTTGGCCTTTCCCCCAGTACACTTCTGGGGGTGGGGGTGAAAGGACATCAGGAGAGGGAAAGGAAGGCATAGCAAGTCCTAAATTTGGAAGAGTGACAGTTCCCCAAAAAGAGCTTTCACAAAATTTGAGAGCTGTTGGGGACCCTGGGGGGTCACTTAATTCAAGCCCTACATGGATAGAAATCTCTTCGATAGAATTTCTAATAAGATAGCATCTAGCCTCCTCTTGAAAGGTGCCCAGTGATGGGGATTTCATCACCTTCCCAGGCAGCCCACTCCATGTGTAGGCTCCCTGATGGCGGGGACGGTTTCATCTTTGACTTTGTATTCCTAGCGCCTAGCCTAGTACCCGACATAGAGCAGGAGTTTAATTAAGGCTTGTGGATTGATTGGGGCCACCAATTGTTAGGGAGTTTTTCCTTACATTGGGCTTAAATCTGCCTTTTCCATGCTTTGTTCCTAACTGCACCCTTTTGGGCTAAGGAGATCAACTCTGATCACTCTCCCACATCAAAGTTACTCAGATATTTTAAGATAGAAGTAACGATCCATCCCTGAAACATTCTTAGGACAGCTATCCAGCTCTTCATGAGGAGAGAAAATGGGGGAGGAAGAGACAGACTTACACTGATTCTCAAAAAGTAGGACCTGCATGCCATAAAGGGAAAAAGACTGGCGGAAGCTGTATGTCACAGAATTCTTCTTCTTCTGAAAGATCTTGGTGACCTGAGGACGGCAAATGTATTATACCATTAATGATAGTGCCAAAGGGAAAGACCCTAGGATAATCCATGCCTTCCATCTTCTTTTCCTTTTTCATCTTAGGAGAAATGTGCACACACACTCTGTCTGTGTCTCTCACGAGCCTTCTCTCTCTCCTTACTCCTTCTCTTCCAATATGGGATATGCTTCCCATAGTAGAGTCTTTGCCCTCCCCTTCCACCTGGATGCCCTTTAAATCCCTTTATCTCACACTGAGAAAAGTCTTTGCTGACACTGGGGAGGATTCTGAACACCTGCTCGTGAGATTGATCTCATTTGCACAAACACCCCCTTTGGTGCTACAATTCATCAGATGGCTTTTGTTCACTCTGAAGCCTTTGTGGACCTGAAAGAGAGTCTCCTGAGAGTCACTGCAGGCTTTATTACAATCCTATGGTCCAGGGTGGATGCAGAAGCACTTTTATTTACACGCTTGAAAAAGCCTATTCTGAAAGTAGTGCAAAGAGGCACACTCTTGTGGACTTAGTACCAAAGGGAAAGGGATGGAATTCAGTGAGCGAAATATAGAAATGATGCAAAGAAGTAAGACCTCACTGCCTTCTCTTCCATAAACAATACCTAGATATAAGATAACCGCTGTTCTAAGCTCATGACCCCTGATGCTTCAATCCACACAGGATTCTGTAACTGGCCTCAAAGCCAATTACATACAAAACCCTGCTCATCAGTTACTCTCTTCTGAGTCGGGTCCCATCCTGGAGAAGGGAATATTCCTTTCTAGAAGCTAAGAGCTGGGGCCCAAAGCAGATGCCCAAACTCACTACAGAGGGTAGCAATCAATAGGAAGGCTATTGTGTTCTCATAAGAAGGGGACCTAGGAATCAGGGAGAAATGTCTTCTATAGCAAAGACAGACAGTGACCTATGGGCCAGAAATGCCAAAGACTAAAATCTACTTCTCTGTCCACTCAATAGAGAAACACTCTTCCCCAAAACTCAAATTCCCTGCTAATCTGTGAAATGAAACAGCTCGACTAGATCAGGGGTTGACCTTTTTTTGGTATTGTGGACTGTTTTGCCCATGAATACAGTGCTTACTATTTGTCAGTCTCTGGGCACACCTTAAGTATATTAAAATAAAACACAGAGCTAATCCTATTGAAATATAGTCAGTAGACAGAAAGACTCAAATCCCCCATGATCTAGTTGCAGGTCTAATAACTACAGTAATTTTGAGGTAGAGATGAGCATAAACTATATTTCAAGATAACTGTAATGTGATACAAAAATATCTGTGATTTCTATTGCTGACAAAGTCATAGGTACTGCTAATGCCACCGTGGTTTGCTGCCTATGTTCACAAATAATTGAAGGAGATGCTAAATTACAGTTAGAGGTTAGCAAAAATAAAGATGTGAGTTTTTTCCTATCCAAGTCCACAGACCTGCCCCTGAACTGTATTTGTGGGCCCTCAAAGGGACCGTGGAGCCCAGGTCAAGACTCCTCGGATGTGTTGATCTCTAAGGTGTCATCAGGGGCCCTGAGATCTATGACACATGGCCTGGGCTTCAGGAAAACTCCAGAAGAGGTTCTTAGTGTATGTGAGGATACACTGTGGTTAAATGACATACCACAAGGAGGTCGTTAAATAAGAAGATTTCTCGCTGGTGTAATCCAAGCTTCTGGGGTTTATTCGGATCTGGCACTTCAAAGAGACGGCAATAGCAAACGAGCCTCCGATGGGGAAGGGAAAGTACCTGTGGGAAAGGAAAAGGTATTGATGTCAGTCATAAACTAGCAACTCCCTTACAGCCAGGCCAAGGTGCTGACTCCTAGGTGATCTGCCTATGCTGCTGACTGGCACAGGGCTGATTAATTTTCCTAAAAGACCAACCTGATAACCTCACTCTCCTGATCAAAAAGCTTCAGTGGCCTTCCAGTGTCTATCACATAAAGTTCATGTTTCTTAGGCTGCCATGCGAGGCCTGCTAGGCTCTGGCTCCCCACTCCCTCTTCTAGCCTCACCTGCCAGGCTAGGCTAGCTTCCTCTTCCTTTGAACATCCACCTCGCTACCTTGAGCACCTCAGGTCCTCCCCTGGAATGTCCTTCCCTCCCTGAGCAGTCCAACCTTAACCTTCAAGACTGAGCTGAGATCTTACCTACTGACATGGAGTTAGCCCACAGTCATTTCTGCCACTCACTTGATATATCATGTACTGCCATGTGTATTTCTACTAATTTTTAATGTGCGTTTGCTTTCCCAATTAGATCGTAAGCTCCTTAAGAATAGGATTCAGGTTTTGTGTGATTTCTCTATCCCCAAAGCACCGAGCATGCTGTAAACTGGCTCTCAGTAAAGTCGCTGGGTGACTGATGCTCAGCACCTTTTTATAGACCCTGGATCAGCTTGAAAATGGTCCTCTTGGCGAGATTCAAGGGAAAGAGGAGGCGAGGCTGGTCAGGATGGGGCCTGTTTCTTTCCACAAACAGAGAAGTTCCCTCACTGGCATCTCACTCAACCTGTTCCAGAAGCCTTACCTCAAGACTGGTTTAAAGAAATGGGCAAATAAAGGAGAATGGACTTGCCAGCTAGCCCTGGGATATGCCAGAAAAGGGAAAAGAGCGTTCCTTTTCCTTTCCTAGAATTCGTTTTTATGGTCATGAATGGAGGGGATTTGGTGTACGGGGGAGAACTGAATGATGAATCCCATAGTCCCACTGTGGCTTGGTTCTTCTCTACACCTGGCCCCTGCTCCCACTCGTCCTCTGCCACCCTCAAGAAGTAGGCTTTCCCTCTTTGAGGTCCCTTCTCACCACATATACATCCCATCCCTCCCGCTGTCTGAGACGAGAACTCAATTCAGATACTGGTGGCTCTCTTCTTTCTCCAGTTTGGTGCCTGGCTCACAGGCACCCTCTCTACCCCTTTACCAACACCCTGGCTTCCCAGTTCCTTCTTCTCAACCTCACTTGCCGGCTCTCACTCCACCACAGTCACACACGGGCATGGCCAGGTCACATCCTTGATTTGCCATCACCCACATGTGTTTGACTTCTGTGATGAATAATTCTGAAATTCCATGATTCAATGCTAACTTCCTATCATTTCATTTCTTATTATGCCTCACTTTTTCTGTACTTATTCTTTATCCTCCAGTTCCCTTCATCTTTCCCAATCTCAACTTTATAGTTAACTAGTTGAACATCACACAGCCTCTGCTTTCTTACTCTCTCATCCTATTGACTCTCGTGTCTTGGCCAACACCAGTCTGGATTATCCGCCACCATCTTCTTCCTCCACTGCTCACATGCAGTTAAACCAAGTTTACTGGTTCCGCTACAGATTTATCTTATTTAATCTCAGCTGGGTCTTCACCACCTCAAGGCAATCCTTTAACTCTTCCCTAAATGACTCTCAATCACATTCCCCATAGCAGTTGTTTCAAACCTTTTCCTTTCTTCTCAAGTCTTCCATAGACTTTCTCACTACCAAACAGAGACTCTTACCTTGTACTTAATTGAGAAAATCAAGGCTGTTCACCATAAGCTCTCCCTTCTCCCTTTTTCTATACCTGAAAACCCTTTGCTATTGTCCCTTATTATTCCCTTCCTTCCTTATCGTGTTTGATGAAGTACTGTCCTTCTCCTCACCAAGGTCAACCCCTCTACATACCCCTTAGATCTAGTAGACTCCCTTCTCCCAACTATCCCCCATTTCTAATCCTTAGTTTCTCCCTTTCTGCTGCCTACAAATGCACCCAAGCACCCAAGCCTCCTCTATTCTTTAAAAAAACAAAAAACAACCTCACTTAACCCTACTCATTATGGCTTTTCCAATTTCAAAGTGGCTTCATTATTTACACTTTATCTCCTCTCACATCTTAACCTTTGGTAAGTGACTTCTAACCTCGCTACTCAACTGAAACTTCTCTCTCCAAAGTTAGTAGTGATCTCTAATGGCCCAATCTGATGGCCCTTTCTTATCCTCATCCTTCTTGATCTCTCTGCAGCATTTAAAACTGGGAATTACACTTTCCTCTCTGGGTTTTCAGGTTACCCCTCTCACCCTGGATACCCACAGCTGCTAGTGCTTTTCCCCACCCCTCATTATCATGGATTTCTTTTGCTTGTATAGCCATTCTAATAAAGCATAAACTTCTTGAGGGCAGGAGTGTCTCATTTTTGTTTTTGTATTGCCAAGGCCTAGTACAATTCATGTTACATAAAAAGTACATAATGAATACTTGCTGATTGATCCTGCTGGGGAAGGGCTGACACATGCAATGGTTTAGCAAATGTTGGAAGGGGATGGTACCAGGGTTTCTTTGGAGTGCTAAAATCCAAGGGTTAAAATGAATGGGAAACCAGTTGGAGAAGCAGAGATTCAGGCTGAAAGGTTAGTGCTGGAATAGGAACTAAGATATAAGTAGCATTGGTTTGAAGTTTCACCTCATACATTGCAAACTGGCGAAAATGATAAAATATGGCAATAGTCAAAATTGGAGGGGCTAAGGAAAGATAGGCACACAGTTATACTATTGGTGAAACTGTGAACTGGTCCAAATAGTCTAGAAAGCCATTTAGAATTATGCTTAAAAAAAAAAAAAGTGACTAAAATGTGGGACATAAACCCCAAGGAGAATAAAGACAGAAAGAAAGGACCCTTATCTTTCAGAAAATTCACAGCCGTACTTTTTGTGGTAATGAAGAACTGGAAATAAAATAAGATACCCATTCCCTAGGGAGAGACTAAATAAATTGTGGAACATGAATGCAGCAGCACATTGTTGTGCCATGGAGAATTAATCAGAAGAATCCTGAGAATTGTGGGAAGATTTCTATGGAATTATGCGGAATAAGCAAGCAGAACCAAGAAAATGGCAAAGACCATGGCTGAAACAGTGTAAAGGAAATGAATAAAAACAAATGAATCCTCAACCTACCCTCAAGCACAGGACTAAGTAATTATAAAGGTCAAGAGGAGAGATAAGAAAGTGTCCTTCCCTCCCTTCCCTGCAGAGGTGGGGGACTACAGGTGTGGATCACAGCTTACACTATCACACTGGACTGATGTGTTGATTAGTTTTGCTGACCTGCTTTTCCCTTCCCTTTTTTCTTTTTTCTTATAAAGATGAGTTTGCTGGGAAGGAGTTGGGGTAAGGATATATACTAAAATGTAAAGAGGTTAAAGATGAAAGATAGCCATAAAAACAAAATCATATCTAACACTTATATGTTAATATATGACATAGTAACATGTTATTTAAAGCACCTTAAAGATTACAAAGAGCAATTATTAAGGATATATTCTAAGAAGGATATACAAAAACAGAAGATATCAATAGAAATAAAATAATATCTAATATTTATATATGAATATACCATGCATATATGTTAATATATACACGATGTTATTATACACATGATATATTTTGTATAAATATATGTATGTGTATATATGTATACAAATAAATTATTCACAGAATCTTAAGGATTGTTAAAGTGCTTTGCATGTTATCTCATTTGAGGCAGCTAGATGGCGCAGTGGTGCTAGGCCTAGAGTCAGGAAGACCTGAGTTCAAATATGACCTTGGACATTTACTAGCTGGGTGACCCTGGGCAAGTCATTTCACCTCTGCCTGCCTCAGTTTTCTCAATTGCAAAATGGGGATAATAACAGCTACTTGTAAAGTGCTTAATCCAGCGCCTGGCACACAGCAGGTACCTGGTAAATGCTTAGTCCCTTCCTCTTTCCCCCCAGTATTCAGAACAACTTTGTGTAGTAAGTGCTGTTATTATCCCCATTTTACAGATGAGGATACTGGGGCCAAGGGAAGTTAAATGACTTGCCCAGGGTTACACACTAGTAAGTGTCTGAGGCTGGATTTGAACCTGGCATTTCCGGACTCCAAGTCCATCTCGCCATGTACTACGCCATGCTAACTTTTACAGACTGGCTGGAAGAGCTGGTAATCTGTCTGATTTGTCCCCTGTCCCTCATGCTTCCATCTTTTATGGTGGCTGCTGGCATTATCCACTCCTGCCCTGCTTTGTGATGTTACTATGGTCACTCTGCACTGGTTCCAGTCCATCCCTTCATTATTCAGCCACCTTGCAATATGGCAATGGACGATGATGATCGATTTGGAAATTACTTCATATGAAAAAGAGCTGAAAGAATTGGGAATGCTCAGCCTGGAGAAACATCAAGGTTGCCTTCTTCAAACACCCAGAAGAATACGATGTGGAAGACAGAGCAGACTGAGTTTGTGGTGTTTAAGAGGAAGAAACGAGGGTTGACATGTGGAAGCTACAATCAGCTAGACTTCAGCTCAGCATATGAAAGAACCTTGTAACTTTGAGGACTGTCCACAAACTGGGCAGCTTGTCATATGGCTTGAGCATCACTGAAGGGATCCAGGCAGAGGCTGGACGCCTTTCTCGTCAGGGACATGGCAGAGGGGCTATAGTACCCATAAGTGCTTCTGAGTTGGGGCAGATGACCTCAAACTCCCTTCAAATCCTAACATTCTTTGATTTTAAGGATCTATAGGGTCAATCCTTACAAATTCCATTCCCTAAAAAGTTGCTAGTATGATGTCTGATCTTTTGTACATCATATTAATGTCAGTGACCTACAGCCCATAGGACAAACTCTGATTTTGCACAGCACTTCATAGTTTTTAAATTTCAAAACTTTCCAAAATATTTCCAATTTAATTTTCATTAAGTCCCGAGGAAGGCACAGTAATCAAAGAAATTCATGTGACCTTTGGCTACTTTAGCAGAATTGTCTAGAACGCAGGAAGTTCCATCGTACTCTACTGTAGTCGAACATCTAGATGCTCTAGTATCTAGAGTATTGTGTTCAATTCTGGGTCCCCCCATTTTAGGAAAATCATTGAAGAGCTAGAGTATGTTCAGAAAAAGGTGAAGAGGATGGTGAGGAGACTCAAAACCATATCTTGTGGGCATCTGGAAGACCCAGGGATATCTAGCATAGAGGAAACAGTGCTTATGGGAGGCGTGGCAGCTATCTTGGAATATCTGAAGGATGGCTATGTACAGGAGCAGCTTGTGTTATTCTGCTCAGTGCCAGAAGACTGAACTAGTACCAAGAGTCAAAAGGGACAAGGAGGCAGCTTTTGATTCATATTGATTTACTAAGTTAAGAAGAACGTTCTAAGGATGGAGGTGATTCAGAAATAGAATGGAGTACTTTGGAAGACAGTGACTTTCCTATCCCTAGATGTGTTTAAGGAGGGTTGGATGACAACTGGTCAGGGACACTGGAGATGGGTTTCATGCTGTAGGTAGGAGCTGCAGTGGGCTACCCCTGAGGTTCGTTCCAATGAACAGATTCTGTGACTAACATCTACATTTTCCAAGCGAGGAATCTAAGGCTCTTCAAGGTCTGGCAGCTTGCCCAAGGTTATATGATGAAAAAGTTAGAACATTAGAAAAACAAGACTAGTACCCAGGTCTCCTGACTCCTAATCAAATGTCCTTTTTAACTTTATGCCTCTAGGAGGGGGGAAAGGTTGCAGGGAGTCATCCCATGTGGGGCTGTGTGGTCACCCATTTGGGCTCTCTTCCCATGTGACCAAAGGCACGTATGCATGTCCAAGACGGCAGGATGGGGGTTGCAATGTGTGACAAAACAGTGAGTGAATGGCCCCAAATATCTGCATGCACTATATGCTAAGTTCTGACCTAACCAACCACAGGCTAGAAAAGCTATCATCCCCTTTGAGTGTTACTAGGTGCTTAAGTTAGGGTGTGAAATAATAGTAGCTGATATTTATATGGTGCTTTTTGGTTCACAAAATACTGCCATATGATCAGTCTTCCATTGCATAAAGAGGACATCCTTGACAACCCCTCATTCCCAAACCAGAGAAAGCTCAAGAATAAGAACAAGGAGGTATGAAACTCTATTGATAATTCTACTCTCTCCACCAGGAGAGCAAGGCATAGCGAAACAGTAAGGAGAAAAGTCAGAGAATTTTTACAAGAAAAAAGACCAACTTAACTGTAGCCTCTGAAGACAAACAATTTCTATACGCTGTTTGCAGGGATATTTATTTCCCAGCCCCCATTCTTCAGCCTGGACAGCCAAAATTAAGCACCATTTAAAGTGATGCCTATCTGGGTGGTAGTCTCAGCTGACCAGGGCAGGTTTCTCTCAGTCACTGCACCAGACTGTGTACTGAAATTGGATAAAAAAGGGACTCCCCAACTCAAGAAATCTCTGTTGGGCCAGCACAACTCATGTGATTTTGTAAAGAATCCACAGAAGTCTTAGGCTAGGAAAATTAAGAAAATTCATTTTTGGTGAGAAAAATAACTGAAGCTGCCAACATTTGGGATAAGCCCATATTCCAGAAGAAAGTGCTAAAGTAAATAAGCAAATGGGCAAATGACATGATTATTCTATCTTGTGTGGAGTATAGTCATGAATCAATAAGAAGAGAGATACCTACACAGCCAAGTCCATGATGCAGAGATCCAATCTATAGGAGAAAATACAGATGTGTTAAACTCCCAAAAGATACATCACAGCAATTACTTAGTTCTATTTCAATCTAGTCTTGTTAAAATAATTAAGGATTCTACTTGATCCAATGAGTGACCTTGGGAAAAGTCACTTCCCCTTCATGAGTCTCAGTTTCCCCATTTATAAAAATGATGGGGTTTCTTTCGATGAGAACTAACCTTCCTTCCAACTTCAAAATGCTATGCTATGTTTTCCTGGAATAGCATAAGGAATGTGTCTTACAAACTTAATTCGATATATAAATGAGTTCTTAATCACACCTTTATATCAGTCTCAATGTAGCTATAGGCCCTAAATGCCACATGTGCATATGGTACTTTATTAAGGAAAACAGCAGGACACAAGGGAAAGAGGACTGACTTTGAAGCCAAAGGGTGCTGTGTTCAAATCCTGCTTACTACCTGTGTGACTTTGGACAAACCACTTAGCCTCCTTTGGCTTCAGTTTCATTATCCGTAAAATGGAAGAGCTGAACTAGATGGTTTCTGAGATATAATCTTATGGCCCCAAGTCCTAATGTCAAGGATCTTAGGTTATGTCCTATTGCCGTAGTTTATTGGGCAAATCTCTTAATTTCTCTGAAGTAATCTCACTTATGAAATAAATGAAGGGGTTAGATGTGAAGCAGAAAAATTAAGGGGAAAAGTGTGGTGAATCTGGAGTCAGAGGAACCAACTTTGAATCTCAGATCTACCACCAGTATGAACTCGGGCAAGACCCTTAATCTTTCTGGGCCTCGGTCTTCCCATCTGTAGAATGAGGGATTTAAATCTGGTGACCTCTAAGAGCCCTTCTAGCTCTAATAACCCTTGATTTTATCACTCAACATCCTTGTGATTTTCAGAAAGGGTTAAGAGTACTCTTAGCAGCACGGCTAATTAAAAGTAAAGTCAAGGTGAGGGCAGAGAAATTATTTCAAATGGAGACTGTGCTGTCCCATCAGCCCTTTCAGTGCATAAAGTTTTCTAGGTTCTCAAACCACAGGCAAGGGTAGTTTTTTTTACTACTTGGAATCATGACAGAACAGTTGGACATCGTTTGAATAAACCTGTAATAATCAACGTAGAACGTCATGAAGTGTTCCATAGATATTATCAGATGTCCCTAGCAGGTAACGGATCTAGGGCAAGGGTATCAAACTCTCCCATAAAACTCCAAAATGCTGCCCCAAACCAGAAATGTTTAACAAAGTAAATAAAAATTCAGCATAATATAGATAACGTTTAATTTGTGGTTTGTGTTTTTTCTAAGTTACTATGAAGAGGCAGGGATCCATTTCTATTTGAGTTTGACACCACCGGTCCAGGGGACTTGTGAATGGTTGCTGAACCACTGGCTAAGTCCTTAAATTACATTAGGAAGGAAAATTGATCTTGTTCAAGTTCCACTATGTGTTTGGGCGAAGGGAGGAATTTGCTGCTGTTGGGGTTTTTTCCCCCCCAGATGGTATTTTCTGTTAAGTTTCTCTGGGCCTCACCATAAGAACATGCCTGATGGTCAAAGAATCACAAAAACCATCATTGGAGGATACCATCAACCCCCCTCATTTCACAGATGAAGAAGCTAAGGATCCTAGGTAAAATAATTTGTCAGCGAGTTAGTGGTCAGATACAAGATTCCAGCAGAGACTAGAATTGCCATCTCCAGTACAGTGCTTTCTCCTGCATTACCCCCACGGTGGTGCTTCTCTGCTTTCAACAACAGCCAAAGTGAAATGATTTGTCAGCTAAGGAAACCGAAATGACGTGTTATTGGCTTCCTCCTTCCCAGAGTGAACCTATACACATCCTACTCAGCTCTGAGTCACAGTCAAGATAGATCACTGCAGGAGGGACTCAGAATGGGGTGTCATGCTTAGGGAGGGGAGGAAAAAAACCAAAACAAAACACAATTCCTCAGTGAAGGCAGAATTTTACGTGGATTGGGCTCTGTTGGAAAAGTGAGACTACCAGTCAATCTCAAGAAGAGTCAGTTTAGGAGAAAGGATGGTCGTAGAAATTGCCAAGCGTGGGACTTGGCCAACTTTCCAAAGCCGTCTTTCCCCTTCAGAAGGGAGACTTCAGAGCTACTTCAAGAATCGATACAGACTGCCACGCAATTGGCACCTACTGTCCTTAAGGCCTCAGCAGAGCCCGCCCGAATCCCCTCTGCTTGCCAGGAGGTACCCTTGTAACCTCCCACCTGCAGCTGATACTTTACCAGTGCATGCCTCTGCCCTCAGGGGAGCTGGCCATCAAAGCTGCTTAAAATGCAGACATTTCACCCTAAACTTAGCACTAAAACAGAGACAGGATGCATTTGCATGCATGATGAATGGAATCTTATAAATACTTATTTGAAAATGAGGAGGAAAAATTGAAAAAAAATCCCAACATCTCACATTACAGCATTTAATATTCATAACCTCGCCTCTCCTGGGGCTGTGCTATATTAGGACTGCCTGGGTCAGGAACCAATTTGTTCTTGGAGATGGAATCGCTCTTGGGAAATGAGAGCCCTCCTGAAAAGCGGATAACTTCCCTTGCATATATGTTTTGCTCCAACTCAACTCTCCTGCCCTTATCATCTAGCCTGACTGGTACCCGGGCAGGGAGCAGCCCACGAGCCACTTACCGGCTTCTTTCCCACAATGAGCTTCTCAACCTTTTGGACCTGGGAGACATGGTCCTCGTTGGTTTTCAATTCCCGCTTGCGGATCCGTTCATAAATGCCAATCAGCATCTCCCTCGGGATGTCCTCTCCATCATCCACACCTGCAAGGACAGACAGCGGTGCTTGGTACAGCAGGGCTCACAAGTTGAACCTGATTGAGGCCCTCTGAATTTGGCTGCATCACTGTGCTCAGCACAGACTCCATCACCTCACTCAATCTTACACCAATTCCAAACACAGTTTTGCTGGACCTTGTTCCTTCAGAGAAACACCCAGTGAAGCATTTCAAACAAGAACCAAATCTGTATGTTTTCTACAACTACTGAACCAGAACAAGGTCAGGACAGCCATCCTGAACCAAATCATTTAACCTGAGTGTGTGGTTAAAGTAGACTATAGTTACATCTGTTCTGCTTCATCTCTCTTCCAGAAGACTTTCCTTTTCCCATTAAGTCCCAGGTGCCCATCAGGAGGAAGCCTCATCTCTAAGAGGGGACCATGACCTTTGTTTGACTTGCTCGTGTTGGGTGATGGGGCGAGTTAATGACCACCTTAGGACCACTCAGTAGCATGAATCATACCAAATGGAGGGGATGTGGTGTTTTAATTAAAAGTAAAAACGGTAGCCACAATTTCAGAGAACTCAGAATGAAACATGCTACTGACTTTGACAGAGAAGGGATGGACTCAGAGTACAGATAGAGCCCTTTTTAAAGACATGTCCAACGCAGAAATTTGTTTTGCTTGACTATATATATTTGTAACGGGTTTTGTTTCATTTTTTTTTTCTCAATGGTTAAGGAGAAGACAGGAGGGGGAAAAAGTAGATTTTTGTTGATTGAAAACATTTTTTTAAAGGCTTAAAACAGTTAAAAGTGATGAAGTCAGGGGCAGCTAGGTAGCACAGTGGATAGAGCTCTGGCCTTGGAGTCAGGAGGACCTGAGTTCAAATCCGGCCTCAGATACTGGATACTTACTAGCCGTGTGACCCTGGGCAAGTCACTTAACCCCGATTACCTCCCCAGAAAGCAAAAAAAAAAAAGTGATTAAATCTTAGGAAGGGTGGCATCAGAAGGAAAGAAATCAGAGCTGAGAGCTATAGTTCTAGATCTGGGTTATAATTCTGGCCCTGCCACTTATCAGCCACGGGACCTTGAGCAAGTCGCTTGACTTTTCTTCAGTCTTCTCCTCTGTAGAATGGGGGCACTGTTAAACGAGACAATCTCTAAGACGCTTTCCAGCATCGCCATTTTGTAGCCACAGACATCTCTTGCATCCGTTCCCTTCTCTCCACTCACACCAGCCAACACCCTAGCTCGGGTTCTTGTTACTGCTCATCTGGACAATTGCAGCAGCTTCCTAACTGACCTCCCTGCCTTAAGTCTCTCCCCACTTGAATCCATCCACCACACAGCTGCCAGAGTGATTTTCCTGAAGAGTAGATCTTCCCATGTCACCCCCTACTCAAATGCCAGTGGTTCCCTATTACCTCTTGATCTTTTTTTATTTTATTTTATTTTATTTTTGGTGAGGCAATTAGGGTTAAGTGACTTGCCTAGGGTCACACAGCTAGTAAGTGTCAAGTGTTTGGTCTGAGACTGGATTTGAACTCAGGTCCTCCTGACTTCAGGGCCGTTGCTCTATCCACTGTGCCACCTAGCTGCCCCCAACTTACATTCTAGTATTAGTACGCTTTACTCTCCTCCATGAACACTACAGTATAGCCAGACTGGCCTTCTCTTTCTCATAAAGGGCATCTCACTTCCCATTTCTCTGATTTGGCATTGACTGGCTCCCATGCCTGGTAAGCATACCCTCCTCACCTTTGATTTTTAGAATCCTAGGGTACTTCAAGGCTTATCTCAAGTCTCACTTTCTCCATGAGGACTTTCCTGATCCCTTCCCACCTGCTATTGCCCCCTCCCCCAAATTATCCTGTATTGCATGTACATAGACATATATTTGTGTGTGTATATATACATATATGTATACTAATTTTGTATATGTAGATAGATATTCGTGAATATACACATATTTAGACACATGCATGTTTTCTTCCCCATCTAGAGTAGGGGAGGGGAACCTTACTTAGGGCAGGGGAACCTTATTTAGGGCAGGGACTGCTTTACTGTTCTCTTTGTCTTCTCAGCACCTGTCACAGAGCACGGCACACAGCAGGCACTTAATAAAAGCTGATTCTAAAGTTCCCTAATTTCCAGTGGCAGCCTAACTTACAGCAACCATGGGCTGGCTACACAGATGCACAGCAAAGGGTCGCTTGCTCAGGCAGGGGAGAGGGAGGCAGAGGAGGCCAGAAGTTCTCTGAGAAGTTCAGAGCCGTCCTGGATGACAGACCCTCCTCCCACCAAAGTCCTCCTTCCTCCGGTGATTCCTGACACCAACCCCCCGCCCCTTTGCTCCGCTGTGCCCTTCCTGGTTTACACTTAGCCAACAGAGACGCCGCACTTGGTGCTCTCACATTTCTCTCACTCCAAACCTCTCTTCCATCCCACTGGCTTGGCACCGTGAATTTCAGCAGATCTGCAGCATTTACCCAGCCAATAAAGCCGCATAAAATACACTGAACAAACATAAACACTTCTGGGGAAACAAAGGAGCATTTGGGCCCTTTCCAGAAATAGTTTCCCAAGATTCAGGTTTTTAAAAATTGCTTAATAAGGCCTTAAGAAATCATCGTGTCCAGCCTCCTGCCTCCAGGGTTGTTCTATCACTTGAAATAATTCTGGGCTTGTTTTCTGGAGATGAAGTTGTGGAAACGTAAAGCCCCGTGTGATTTTATCTCTGGGAACAAGAAATAGCACTGTCTGTGGTCTCTTGACTTAGGAGTAGGTGATTTTTTTGAGTCACTATAAATACCATAAGACAAGGGAAACGCAAGAACTTGCATGGGTATTTTTCCTTACTTTCAGCTCCTTTACAATATTTTTGCTCTTGGAATGACTAGATAGATCGCTGATAAAACATTTATTAAGCGATTACCATGTAACAAGTGTAAAACCTAGCCTAATCTGTGAGTTTCAAATAGCAGCCTTCCCCATGACATAAACATTGGAGAAAGCCACTGGAGGAAATAAAAATCTATCATCATCTTCAAATTCCAGGTTGCTAGATCGATCTCTCCCCACTTCATACAAAATTTCATTTTGTGTGGCAGGGATGGTATTGTTCAGGCAACTAGGAAAGTCCTGGCTGTACCAGTGACAAGGTTCACGATGGCGCCTGGAAAGCTGCCCATGACAACAAGGTAGGCTTTTGCCTTATCGTGCCTAGAAATGGGCCTCTACATCATACCCCTCCTTATTTCTCCCTCCCCTTTACTTACTGTCTTCCTTCATTAGAATGTAAACTCTTTGAAGGAAAAGATTGTTTAACTTTCTTATACTCGTATCCCCAAGAGTACCTGGAACATCGTAAATGTTCAATAAATGCCTTTGCCATCCATTTACCCAGCTATTTCTTTGAGCTTTTAGTTTCTTGATCCATCCAAAGGGAATTTCTTCACAACAAATGGGTGACACCCTGCTATCTCGCTTTTTCTCAGTCAAACATCAGAGCAGAAGGGTATACAAGAGAAGATTTAGCACTACAAGGCAGCATGGAGGTCACCTAGTGCAACCCTCACTCCCATTTTACAGATGAAGACAATGAGGCCCATGGAACTGAAGTGCCCAAGGTTGCATAGCTAGTAAGCAGCAGAGCTGGAGATCAAATCCTGGTCCTCTGATCCCAAACCCAGTGTTCATACCACTAGAATTAAGGTACCAGGCACAAACCTTAGTAACGTCCCTGGAAGAAGACACATGGAAGAAAAAGGCACCTAAGTCAGTACATAAGACCATACGAGGCTCTTTCCCAACCATTACTTTGGAATAGTTACTAAAAGTCTAAAATATCAAACTCTAATAGAAAAAGGTTACAAATAATCAGGAACATTTTTTTAAATTTGGGAATAAAATAGGGTAATTAGAGGGAAGGCTTTGAGATATGTTTTGAGGGGAAGGTTGTGATATAAAAATGTATTCATGGCCAAACAGAGGATTTTAAATTTTATCTTGGGGGTCATCAGGAGCCACTATTTTTAAAACAGGGGGTCACATGGTCAGACTTGCACTTAGGAAAATCACTTTGATAAAAGAATGGAGGATGGACTGAAGCAGGGAGGGACGAGTCAGGGAGACCAATCAGAAAGCTACTGCAACGGTCCAGGTTTTAGGTGATGAGGGCCTGCACCAGAGTGGCAGGAATATCTGAGGAGATGAGGGGCCTTATGCAAGAAATGTTACACAAGTACGATGTGACTTTGGATAAGTCATGTACCCCCTCCCCCTGGGGCCTCAGTTTCCTCATCCATAAAATGGGAGGGAGGTTGAAGGATTGGTTTCTTCCATCTCTAAGTCTTATGATGTGCTTTAAATTTGTGCTTTAAAGTCTGCTAGTGCCTTCTCCTACCCAACAACAACAAAATTTACCTTGTACTTGTCTTGTGTATGTGTATTAATGTAATTTTTTCTCCCAACAGAATGCAAGTTCTCTGAGGACAGATTGTTCTACATTGTCTGTGCATTCCCAGTGCCTCACACACAGCAGGCATTTGATAAATATTTGTTGATTAGCTGGCCGGTTAGCTCCTTCGATTCTTACAACAGTCTCAGTCAATTGTGCAAATATCACTCATTGTCTCGATTCTTTGGGGCTGCATGGGGGCGGGTATATTCCTCAGGCAGTTAGTGATGGGAAAATGGGATAACGGATGTTGCGGTGGTCATTGCTACTGATGATAAGGTAGCCCAGTTTCACGAGGTAAGGACTTCCTCAACTTTAGAGAAGCCGGACTCTTTCCACCAGCCTGTCTGGGCAGAGATTTATTTCCCTCTAGAAGTTCTGGCCCCAGACTTCTAGAACCAGACACTGCTTTCTTCTTTGCTGGACCCTAGGGCACTGGAAACTTCCTCTCTAATGGCTCAGTCATATAATTTAGACTAATTCCCTCTTTGTACAAATAAAGGCCAGAGGTCTACAGAGGTCAGCTCTCTTTCTTAAAGAGCACACGATGAGTCACTAGCAAGGCAGGTCTCCCATTTCCCAGTCTGGGGCTCTTTCTTAAGGCACTAATTTATGGCTACCCTGCTAGAGAAGAAAAATAATCCTGGATGTTGTGGGCAGCAAGCAGACCCCTTACCCCAACCCTTCAGCTTGGTTTGGAACCATCCCATCCTTCCCCAAGTGGCTACTTGTCTGCTTCTAGTTAGATCTAGTCCATAGGGAAACTCACTGTCAGTTCAATTCTCAGTTATGATAAATGAGGGGCCTCATGAAGGTAGTTCTTGGTCTAAGAAAAGGCTTTCATGCCTTTCCCTGGACCTACCTTTGCTCCAAGAACCTGTCCTCTTATAGGTATACCCACCACAAGGGAGACTAGGATGGACTGAAAGATACACCAATATTTTTGACTTTCTTATTGAAAAGTAAGCACTTTTCATGAAATCTCTTTCAATACTCCCAGGTGTAACTAGATAAAAAGACTAATTTGAAGCACAATACAGGAGAAAATCATCTTTAAAAAACTAATGTTAACTAATCTCATTAATTCTGATTTCACAAATTTCAAAAATTTTGATGCTTTGGACACAGGCTTGATGTTTACCTTTCTTTGTATGAAAGTACTATGTCTATATCTATCTACTAAATGAGTTATCACGTGTAAAGTGTTTTGCAAAACTGAAAGCACTATATGAAAGCTGTCTCTTAATTATTACATATACTGAGCAACAATGTAAGCAGGATTGCAGGAGAAGGGTTACCCAACTAGAAGACAAAGTCTCTGCAAGAGCCTTAGCAGGACTGAGTTTTTATACAGTCTACAGGTTAATTAAATTTTTTTTTGTCCACCAGTTTTTACTAATTAAAGTACAGGCTGTAGGGATTACCTCTTGGAACAGTGTTAGGTCAGTTCTAGTTATTAAATGTTCTTGAAAGTAACAAAACTATGTATCCGTCGGCTAGGTGGCGCCATAGTGTCCAGAGCCCTTGGGCCTGGAGTAATGAAGACTCGAGTTCAAATATGAGCCCAGATATACCCTAGCTGTGTGACTCTGGGCAAGTCACTTCGCCTCTGTTTGCCTCAGTTTCCTCATCTGTAAAATGGGGGTAATAATAGCATCTACCTCCCAGGGTTGTTGTGAGGGGATCAAATGAGATAATGTTCGTAAAGCACTTAGCACAGTACCTGGCATGTGATAAGTGCTATTTGAATGTTATTGTTATCATCATAATCATCATTATAGTAGCAGCAGGAATTCTCTCTGGTAACAATGTTAGGCTAGTTTTAGATATTCTTGAAAATGACAAAAGTATGCATCAAGCAGCTGGTGTTGAAGTGAATGGAGAGCTAGGTCTAAGGTTGGGAAGCTCTGAGTTCAAATCTAACTGCAGAAACTTACTAGCTGTGTAACCTTGGGCAAATCACTTAATCTTTGTTTGCCTCAGCTTCCTCAACTGTAAAAAGGGGATAATAACAGTACCTATCCTACAGGGATACCATGAGGATCAAATGAGATAATATTTGTAAAGTGCTTGGCAGAGTGCCTGGCACACAGTAGACATTGCATAAATCCTTATTCCCTTTCCCCCATCAAAAATTTTTGCAGCAAACTTTTCTTTGACTGGGACCCTACCTTCTCCCTTGAGGGAAGCTACTCCCTGATTTTTTGTCCTTGTATCCCCAATTTTTTGTCCTTGTATCACCCCTGCCTTGTGCTGTGCCATGCACATAGTAGGTATCTAACAAATGCTAATTGAATTGGATTGAATTTCCAAAGAAGGCCAGAAAGAAGAAGGGCATGGAAACTAGGAGCCTGATGAAGGTCCCCAAAACCAGGATGGGAGTTGCCTGCAGCCCTCAGCGCTCCCCCTGGCTGAGGTGTTGGTACTTTTGGGAATGTCTAATAATGATGGGCTGCTTCCTCAAGCCCCAGCAGAGCTGCTCACCCCTCAAGTTCTTCACAAAATCCTCCAGCTTCATCTTGCGCTCAGGCTTCACGTTGGGGCTGTACATGTCTGTATTGAGCAGGATGATGGCGAAGGCCAGGATGAAGATGGTGTCTGGGTTCCGGAACTGCCTCACCACCCCAGGGTTACAGATGCAGTACCGCTGGCTACGGGAAGAAAGAGCAGGTCAGAGCAGGGTGGGACAGTAGGAACCAGCACTACTGAGACCCAATGGGGCCAGAGCTCTATGGCCGGGAGCTATCTGCACAGTCAATGTTCTCCTCGAGTCCTTGTAGGACTCACCTGAGATCCCCCAGAAAAACATGGACGGATTCTGCATAAAATTCACCTAATAGTAAAAGGTCCCATTTGTAATTCCAGGTGGGGAGCCAGTCCCTCGGGCACACATATTGAAAACAATCAGCCAAAGTGCGACCAAGCTTATGTAATTAAGAAAGGAACCACTTACATTTTGGTGGGCCAAGGCACCACAGAATCACAAAGTCACAGAAGTTAATCCCAGAAGGGACTTTAAATATCTTCTAATCTACTCTCCTTCTCTCCCCTCCATTTGATAGATAGGAAGAATGAAACCTGGCAAGGTTAAATATAAATAATTCACCCAAAGTCGAAGAGGAGCCAAGGCTTTCTGACCTTTACGTGTTTAGAGCAGTGTGGCACATAACAGGTGCTTAATCAATGTCGACTGATTGATTGAGTTGAATCCCAGGTCAATATTCTTTTCCAGGATATCATGCAATCTCCCTCACAGTGCTCTAATCCCACGCTATCATATGCAGAGTTCTAAAAATCTCAAATTTCAGCTCCAAAAAGAAAGGATGGTTTGGAAGAATTAGACGTAAAAGGACGGTGCCCAAGATGTGGATTTCCCTGTACGATACAAGGTGGTGCTGCCTTTCCTGACTCCCCATCCCACCAGTGGGTAACAACCTTCCTTCTCAGATCTCGTACATAGTATTCTGTTTTGTAACTCAGTACTATAGTTATCTGTGTTTGTGTCACCCCTCTAGGAGACTGTAAGCTCTGTGACGGCAAGGATTGTGTTTTGTCTAAACTTTTTATCTGCTCTAATACCTGGTATAACACTTTTTACCCAGTCCCATAATTCTTCCACATCATTATCCTCTTTTCCCATCTCCTACCTTCTCTATCTGACACTGAATAAATGCTTGTTAAGAGATCACTCAGCAATTATAAAGCACCTAATATAAAGAAAAGTAACAGAATGTATAGGGTGTGGGTGAAGAAGGAGAATGGATAAAGAAGTGGAAGACATTTGGGATTAGATTTTTTTAAAAATGAGAGTAGTCAAGGTGGACTGCAATGGGCTGGTTAATGAACTCTGATTTACCAGAGGTAAGAAAGCTTCAGAAACTAAAACCTGGCACGTCCAAACTGAAAGGGATGAGCCTGGTTTAATCCACTCGTCTCCAAGCTTGGGACCAAGGAAACCTGAGCCCCCAAACCTGAATGCTTCTATGAGTCGTTCCACTTTCTGGGCTTCTCCCTGGACTCGAATGTGAGCCTGAAATTTCCTGAGCGCTTCATCCAGTTCCATGGCCGAGAAGTCCATCTCATCCACCACACAGCTGGAACAAAGGGACACGAACACATTTAATCAGCCCCCTTGGGAGCTCCAGCCGCACCTCACCCAGACCACAGGAATAGCTCACATCTGTATTGTAATTTGTGTTTTAAAAAACAAACAAACAAACAAACAGTGTTATCCTCCCCTCAAAAAATACACCTTACATTTATATATGTGTTGTCTCCTCCCATTGAATGTAAGCTCCTCGAGGGCAAAAAGTGTTTCATTTTTGTCTTTCTATCTCGAGTGGCAGTACAGTGGCATAGTGGATAGGGTTGGAGTGAGGAAGAGCTGAGTTCAAATCCTGCCTCAGACACACACTAGTTGTGTGTCTCTAGGCAAGTCACTTAAACTCTCTCAGCTTCAGTTATCTCATCTGTAAAATGGGGATTATCTGGGATGTGTGTGTATGTGTATGTGTGTGTGTGTGTGTGTGTGTGTGTATGAATTTTGTAGGGGCATGTACAGTTATCTTTACTTGAGTAGCATGGCGCTAGACATATAATGAGTGCCTGAAATACTAAGTGCTGGAAAAGGCTGCAGATTTCCTCATTTAAAAATAAATCCACCCTTTCTTCCTATCTCTTGTCTTCCCTCTTTTCATGACTATCTGCTAACACCAACAGGAAGGGGGAGACAACTGTGTGAACCTCAGTGGGATCCCAAGAGGACAGAAGCTAAAACATCAGTTCAAATGACCTCCTTCCATTAGCTCATTCAAAGATAATTTCCAAATTAAAAAGATTTCTCTCTTTCTCCAAACTTAAGGTTTATCTTTTAATAATGGAACATTAATCACTGCAACTTTGGGCTGATGACTGGAAGCCTTCGTCAGAGAAATCTAACGTTGCTTACAAGACGCTTCATTACATAGTTGGTAATGGCTGGTGGAGATAAGCTTGCTGCTCTGCACCCATTTCTGTGAGAGGACGAAGCGAGTGGGACCAGGAGGTTTTCGCTCAGTATCTTTATTCGCTGGTGAATCTGAGCCAAAAATAGAGTCCGTGATCTCTTCTGTGGAATGGAAGAATACAGAGGGCTTCCCCTAGCCTCACATCTGTGATTCTATTTGGTGAACTTCTCCCAGACCCTCAACTGCCCTTAACTGTCTGGCATGTGGCAGTAGGTGAGCTTGCTTCCTGAGGCCATGACTATTTCTGATTTAAGGACATAACAATGAAAGGATTTCCTATCAACAAAAAAACAAGTGGGAGAGGTAGGGGCAGCAGCAACCCTGGGGGTGCAATCTATCCAGAAAAGAATGGGCCAGGAGCTGGAGTGGGGGGAAGGAGGGGACAGGGATAGCCAAGGCCAAACAAACACAAAGGCCATATATGGGGCCAGTGATTCACCAGGGTGCTAATCTACTTTCCCCCTGTACTACTTCCTCATACAATGACAAACAATACAATCAACAGAGCAGCAGCTATTTGCAGATTAGATGAAAAAGGGAGAGAAGTGCTGAGCAGTTAAAAAAATCCCAAGAAAGTAAGAGGGCCAGGTTGGGGTGGGGGGCCCAGAGGGGAGAGGAGTGGGCTTCTGCCCTTGTCCAAGGAAGGTCAGGTCAGATGGAAAATCAGGAAAAGTTCCTATTTATACCTGGGGAAGAAAGACTCAGGTCCTAGATTCCTGAAATCCATTCTTCACATTCTTCCCACTCTCTCAACACGCTCCAATCTATTTTCCTTCTATTGCCAGAACTCAGGCAGCTTATAGATATTCATTTAGAGCTTAGAATTTGTGGCAAAGACCATGGGCTAAGCGGATGGGATCGTAAGGGAGGGTGATTAGCTTCCGGATGAGACAAGAGGCTTTTAAAAGGTGAACCAGAATTTGTTCTGAGCTCAGACTAGGGTTAAATGTCAGCAATTTGATCCTGAAGTGGGGAGGGGGTTGGCTAGGACATGCCTGGAAAACGAAACAAAACAAAAATACAAGAATTCAGTTTTGCTTTGGACCGAGAATTCATCCCTATTTACGTCTACATTAGATATGACCCATGCACTTTGCAGGCATTCTGCTCTTCATTTTGATTTAGAATTGTTTGAGTAGGGTTTTGTTTTTTTTTTTTTTCCTGCTGTTGTCTCATGGCTAAGTCTGTTTGAGAAGATGTTGTGTGTTTCAGGAGGAAAAGTCCTTGAGGCCATGGACTATAGATTTAGCATAATCTATTACCTAAGACACAGTGCCAAATACATTGTGGGGCATTTCTATAGAGCACAGTACTCCATCTCCACAGAATAAAGGGAGAATGAGATTCAGCTACAATGGAAGATATTTAAATTAATCATCTGTACCCTTCTCTGAAAAACTTCAGGCAATTGGCTCTCTGAAGTCAGATGAGGATAGAGGTGGGTGGTGATGCAGAGAAGGCTAGATCATCTCTTGCAGAGTCTCTTCAGGGCCTGGGATTTCCTTAGTCAATACATGGAATAAGGATCATGTACAGTACATACAACAGTGATGGGTCGAGGTCTTTCCGTGGCTCCGAGAAGCTGGCTCAGCAAACCATGGAGGGGCTGAACTGGCTGCCAAGTAGGCCTGGCCAGTTTCAAATAGATGGCCTGAGATACTTAGACACTCTCTTTCTACTTTCCCCATCAGAAAGAAGCTTGCAGTTCAAGCCTTCTTCAAAGCTGAGCTCTTCATCTGCCCCTCAAACTCCCATCGCAAGAGGCTGGGGACAATCTGTCTTTTTGGTCTAAGAGAACATTACTGGGACTCATGACACCACAGAGGTGACCTCCTTTCTCTCTCTCCTTACACCACTGTCCAAAGCCTTCATGGCTCACTTGTCGATATTCTGTAATGGGGTGTTCTCTGGTCAATCTGACGAGCTTACATGGCGATAAATTGTTATCTGGGACTTAAAGGAAATTAAATGCTTGAGCTATCAAAGGTCCACTGAAAACCAACTGATTGGCTTTGGCCTAGTTTTGTGCTAGGCCAATAAAGGGAGGTCAGTTTCAGAGGCAGACTTTTTTTTTTCTTTTTTGTCCTTTGGAGAGAACTAGAGAGAGCTAAGTATTAATCTGAGATGAGGTGTGAGGGTAACCTTCGGTCTCTGTACAATCTAATAAACTCCAACACCTCGCCATTGTGCTCTCAGGCGGCATCTAAACAGAGGAGCTCAATGGAAGGAGGGATTTGATCTTCAAGATGTGGGCAAAGGCATCAGAGAATTGGTTCCTTGGTCAAACTTGAGTCAGGGATAGAGACAGATCCAGGGCCTGTGTTCCATGCTAGTAAGAACTGTCTGTGAATTGTTTCCCCCATCCTAGATGGTAAAGAGGTTAGCCAGTCAATCGACAAGCATTAATTAAGGGCCTATTATCTGCTAGGCACAGAGGTATGATAAATATAAGGGGATGGAGGAAAGACCATTAAAGGCTGGAGAGGGGAAGGTGGGGAGAGGATCAGGAAAAGCTTCATCGAGAATGTGGCACTTGAGCTGAGTTTTAAAAGAAAAGAGAGATTCTAAAAACAATGATGGAGGAGGCTATATTTAGATACTGGGCTCTGGGCTACCCGTTCCTAAGGGAGGTGAGGAGGTCATGAAATGGTAATAGCTTGTCTCCTGCTCTCACTGATGAAGTTGTATGCAGAACATAATGTGATTTCATTTCCAGTAATAAATTATTGTAAAGCTTCAGAAAGGGGAAAGGCCCCCAAATTAATAGATTTCCTCCTTCTGAAAGCAACTGCCACATAAATTTGGAGTAAATATCAGTCACTGGGAGGTCCATAAATCCCCATAAGCATTCTGCTGATCAATTCTGCTATGCGACATTAGCACTGCTATTGAGTAATAAAGCCTACGTGTCACAGTGTGCACTCATGAGAGGGGCACACACACAGTGGGAGGGATGAGATGTGTGTGTTATCTCCCCCATTAGATTGTAAGCTCCTGGAGGGCAGGGGCTGTCTTTTGCCTCTTCGCACAGCGTCTGGCCCACAGTAGGCACTTACTAAGTGTTTATCGATTGATTGATGAATTAACAGAGCAAGTGAGGTGTCCCACCTCCCTCCTTTGTTCACAGTGCCCAAAATTCTTCCTGGGAATGACCAGCACCCGCACCATACACATTTTCAATCTTAGACTCAGTATATATTCCTTGCCCATGCACTTGGGACCCCTGCCACAAATGCTACTCACTCAAGCACATCCCGGTTGAACTGTTTCTGCCGGTTCCCCAGGAACTCCCCGATCATTTGCCTGCTGAGACCCTTCCTCTGAAGGAGGAAATGAGCAACACCCACGGGTGTGTCAGGGACAAAGCCTCGCTCAATGAGGTACTGGACTCCCTTTTCAGGTTTCCTGGGGAGAAAACAAAACAAAAACATTCAGCCTGGTGCCCCCCCAGCACAGGGACATAGGAATAACCAGATTCTGACCTACCTGTGGGCATGGAGCAGAAGCCTTGGAAAAACCTGCCAGCTCATGGTCGATGTAATTCTACCACACAAGCTTTTATTAAGAACCTACTATGTGTCAGGGACTGTTCGATAAATTCCAACACCTCCTACGACCTCTGGGGTCAAAGACCAACTCGTCTGTGGGGCATTTACAGCCCTTCACAAACTGGTTCCATCCTAATGTCCAGCCTTAGTATTCATTACTACCTTTCACACTCTCTATGGTCCAAGGAGATTAGCTAGACACTTTTGTGGTCTATGCTACATGTATTATTTGTCTCTGCAGACAGAATGGGAGTTCCTAGGAGGGTAGGGGCCAGGCTTTCTTTTTTGTCCATATATCCTTCATGCCTCACACACCTCCCGGCAAAGAATAGTTACTTAATAAGTCCTTGTTGACTGACTACCTGACTGGCTTTGCTGGGTTCTCCCTCTCTCTCCTACACCCCAGGAGAGTGTAAGCTCTGTGACATCAGGGGTCTTGTCTTAGGTAAACTACTTATCACCCCCCGATATTTAGGAGAGCACTCTGTACCCATGAAGCAAGCTTAACAAACGTTTGATGTAATTTTTGAAACTGGAGTTACCTAATCTTGCTTAGGACTAATCTGACTAGAGGGTATACCTCTATAGGTAGGAGAAAGGCCAAACCCCATTTGCCACATCCTCTTCTGTGTGGTTTGAGAAAGACTAAGTTGCTTTCTCCTCTTCATCCCCAGTACCTGAGGTCCCAGGGCAGCCAGATGGACAAGACAACTCTTCCGAAAGCCTTAGAGTGATGAGCCACGCCCACGTGGCAGGATCAGGAAACTGTCATAATTGTTCTACTGAAATGAAGGTTCCCCAGTCCCTCACACCGGGCTTTTCGTCAGACCTGTGGGTTTCTGTCAGCCTGTCTTGTGCCTATAAGGTGGAGCTTGGGAGGAAGAATACTACCTAGGAAACCGCTTATTGGTAAATAACATTGACAGCTCCTCCAGAAAATCCTTCCATTTGGTCTCCACAGGGAAAACAATTTCTCTTCTGAACAGGGCACTGGGGGAAAGAATCAGCTTGACTGTCAAGAACATTTGTATTTGTCAATCTTGCCCTGTGAACTGGAGCCATTTCCCACCCTTTCCCTAGGGGTTGTGGGCGGGCAGAAAGCATTCATTCCTGGGAGACATACAGGCCGGTACCCACTGCACCCTTGGGAAGTTCCAGGCCACGCTCCCCTCCCCATGCCCCGGCTATTTTGGGGGTTTGGGTGGAGTCATAGGCCAGAAGGAAGCTGCTTGCTTCTGACTCCCCAGTAAGACCTCAAGGATACTGCATTTCCAAGTATAATCAACGTCCAAAAGCAAGGTGACCTGACTATTTTTATCCAAGAACGACAATACGATCATAACCCTATCCCTGGACGCTTTGTCAGAAGGGTCCACCTTTGGTCCCTCTTAGTCACCGTTGCTGTTAATGACACATCTCCAGAGACTGCCTCTTCCTCAGATCCTCCAGCCTCGTAATATCAAAATACTCTAGGTTTTCACAAAATACACAAACACTAACTTGGTTTTCAAAACCCTTTTTCTCTTCCATCCCACTGGGAATATCCAAAGGCTGCTTCTGCTGCAGCTTCCACGACTGCCTAATCAGAGGTGGGGAAGTTGTGGCCAATAGGTCCTCAAGTGCAGTCTTTTGACTGAATCCAAACTTCACAGAACAAATCCCCTTAATAAAAGGATTTGTTCTGTAAAACTTGGACTCAGTGAAAAGGCTGCACCCAAGGACCTAGAAGGCCATACGTGGCCTTGAGGCAGCAGGTTTCCCATACCTGAACCATATATATTTCCAACTGGCCGTGAACTTCATTCTAGGATTTATTCAGAAAATTCCAGTTTTCTAACAACAAAGTGAAGGGCAGCAAAGGGAAATGCTTTCTTAAAAAAAAAAAAAAGCAAAAGAAAACACCATCTCTTAGCATGTCTTACTGTTATACTGCCCTGAGAAACAATCCCAACACAATGTAAGCTCCCTTTCCTGTTGGTCCTGACCACTGTCCCCAAGGAAATGCAATTTCCAGGGGTGGGATTATCCTGGTAACTTCCTTTAAATTTACTGAGGTATTGAAGACTTCCCCAAATGAATCTCTCCCCTTGATAACCTATAGCACTCTGGACCATGCAACCTTGATCATTTGATTATATTCAATTTGGCACCTGATTACACACCACAGATAATTGTTTTCTAATTATTTCTTCTAGGTAAGTCTCAGTGAACTCTTCAAGGGCAGAGCCTGCTATATTTTTCTATTATATCCTCCACAGTACCTTTGCCATTGTTGGGAAATACATGTTGCATGAACAAAATGAGTACAGAGTACAGAGTACAGAGAAGTGAGCTGAGGAGAACAGGGTACAGAGTTTTGCTTTTTATACTGGATTCCAGGGAAGGGGAGTCTGTCCCCAGTTTCACACTTCATGCCCACTGCAAGAGTCATGGGCTAGGGTTGTATAAGCCTTGCCTACAACTCCAGAGGCAATTATTGAAATTGGAATTTGTTAGACAGACAGTCAACCTGTTTTCCCCACCTCATGGCGCTCAGACAGTAGAAAGAAAGAAGAGGAAACACAGTGGGTGCTTGGTACAACCTGGCAAACTGCCCATCTTCCCTGTTAAGGTCCACAATCTCCTGTTGCAAGCTCAGGCCTGGGACATGACGCGGACTCCTCAGGGGGACCTCTGTCTCTGAGAACAGTGCTGGGGTCACACTTTCCCTCTAGTAAAGACTGGAACTTGGACTCTAATTCTATATGATTCTAAAACAGTTAAAGAAACTGCCCTTTCAATTACAGGAAGAATAAGACCACCAAATAATAATCAACAGAACTCTCACATCAGCATGTGCTTTATACTTTCCAAAGCTTTCCCAATCATCTTATCTGGTTCCCACAACAACTCAGAGATGATTTCATCTCGCAAGGTCCAATATTTTACTCCAGGACACACAAGAAATGAAAGGGCAAGGCAGGGCTGGAACACTGTGGTCTCCTCACTCCTTGCCTAGTCCTCTTTTCATTACACCAGGGAGACGTCCCAGGGTCAGCTCTTCCTAGAGGGCAAGCCCTTTCCCCTACCTCTCTGGACTCTATTTGAACGAGCAGCCTGGCGTACTGAATAGGGAGCAGTCACAGAGTCAGGAAGACGTGGGCTCAGGTCCTACGTTTGATACACCCTGCTTGGGTGACAACGGACAGGTCATTCGACCTCTCAGCGAGTCCCCCAGCCAGCTCTCTAACATTCCTAAGCTGTAACGCGGTTGATGGTTTGGTTTGCAATGGGAGAGGGAGTCTCTTAACCATGATTTCCTCACTCCGATGAAATCATTGGTCCTGTTAAAAAATAAAATAAAAACTTTCAATTAGTCTGTGTTTCAGGTATTGCTCCTCGGGTGTGTTCCAATAACACCCTCTAAGTGATTTTCAAAGGTCCATCTTGGTTCCCAGCTACAAGTCCTCCATCCTGAATGAATTCTCATTGGCTTTCTCAGTCTTGCTCAAGTAAGACCACCCATTTATAGATGCTGCCCGATCTCATGGGCAAAGTTCCACTCTTGGTTTTCCATACTGCCTTAGTCTCATTCATCCTATCTGTGTGACCCTGGACAAGTCACTTTGGTCTCCACGTTCTCAACTTTAGAGTTGGGCTGTGCATGTCGAAATCAGGCATTAATATCGCTCTTTAAGGTTTCTGAAGTGCTCCACATACAATATATCATTTGATCCTCCCATTTATTAGTACTTTACAGTTTATAAAAGGCTTTATATGCCTCAAATGGTTTCCTATTGATAGTCTCATCTGATAATCACAGCAGCCCTGTAAGGTGGCACTATAGGTTCTATTTAGCCATTTTTACAGATGAGAAAACTGAGACACAGGGGAGTTAAATAACTTGTTTGTTCAGGGTCAAACGTGACTATGACTGCAGCTGAGTATCTGAGCTGAGGTTCAAAACCAAGTTCCTTAACTTTAAATCCAGCTCTCTTTCCTTTATACCATACGGTTTTCTTTATTGGAAAGATGATGACGATAATAACAATAGCTAGCACGTTAAGGTTTGCAAAGTGCTGTACAAATATCAGTTCACAAGATCCTTACAATATCCCTGAGAGGTAAGTGTGACTATTATCCCCATATTTACAGATGAAGAAACTGAGGCAAACAGAGGTTTGTGACTTGCCCAGCGTCACACAGCTATTATGTATCCAACGTAGGATTTGAACTCAGGTCTTCCTGATCCCAAGCCTAGTGCTGTATCCTCAGTGATATTTATATAACAATTTAAATAACTTTAACAACTTTGCAATTGGCCTTTTTGTATTCCTAGGGCCTTGGCTGCCATGTTGAACCTTCTAAGTGCTTCAAGTTTACTGAGACGCTCTTCCTTTTTTCCATGATTAGTTAGCTGTTGGGTACCTACTAGGCACTTTGTGGGGTTCTAGCTGGCACAAAGCTGAAGCTGCACGACATGCAGCCTGCCATTGGGGACCTTACAGTTCAGCAGGGGAGATAAGACAGGCACCGACAACTTGTTAAAATGGGAAACGGACAATCACAAGGTATATTTTTGTTTGGCTGCTGATGGTATCCGAACTCTTTGTCTAGTGTTGAGATGAAGATGCTTATCTCAACAATTCTGTTCCATCTTTGGCTGTGACATCCATAGCTGCTCACTTGCCATGGGAACACAGGATTTAAAGCTGGAAGGAGACCTTAGTTCAACTCCATCATTTTGTATAGCAGGAGACAAATCCAGGAGATAAGAGTACTTGTCCAAAGGCATATGTGTAAAAGGTGGCAGAAACTGGGTCTTGAACACAGTTTTTCTGAATGCAAATCTGTTTCTTTTTCTCCTCTATCACACTGCCTTCCCATATTTAGATGTAGACAGCCACATTTTTCTCTGACTTCTGAAATGAGACACAAACCCACGCTTTTTATCCGTAACATTTCTCCCTCCTGGCTAGCCTATTGCAGGAGCCTAATTGTGCCCCCTCTCTGATCTCTCCTCCACAACTGCTAAGGAGCTAGCCTAGGGCAGCCCACATCACTTCTCTGCTCGACAATCCTCAGGGGCCCCTTATTGCCTCTGGGATAAAAATGCAACTCCTCTGTTTGGCATCTAAAGCCCTTCCCAATCTGGCTCCAATCTCCCTTTCTAGACTTAGGACATTTATTATTCTCCCTTATGGCCTGCCATGATTCAACTAAAGTGACTACTGACTTTCTCCCACATGGCACTGCATCTGGGGGGGGGGTGCCCTTAGCAGAGCCTATTCCCCAGGCTTTCAACTCCCTCCCTCATCTCTACCCTTTCAGAATCTCTAGCTTCCTTTAAAGACTCACTCAACTGAAGTGTCGATTCCCACATGGAGACTTTGCTGATTTTCCCTCACCCCCAAACATCAACTTTGTATTTACTTGATATATATTTTATATCTTCTTAGACGTGTACGTAGTGTTTCTCAAGTCAACAAGCATTTATTAAACATCTACTACGTACCAAGTTCTGTGCTAAGTAAGCTCTGGGAGTATAAAGAAAGGCAAAAAACAATCCCTGCCCTCAAGGAGCTCACAGTCTAACAACCATGTACAAACAATACGTACACATACATACATACATATATATGTATACACACACACACACACCCCCATATAATAGAGCCATACAACTTGTTCTGAGAGGTTTGGATTCAGTCCAAGGGCCACACTCGAGGACCTAGAGGGCCACGTGTAGCTTCAAGGCTGCAGGTTCCCCACCCCTGGACTATAGGATCCATGAGGTCTGTTTCAATTCTAAGACTTTGTGCTTTATGATTTCTCTATGAAATGAATGCATTTGCCTTGATGTTCACTAATACAGAAGTTCTCTGTAATGATTTCTAAGAGGCTGAGAAGACCTATCACTGATAAGAAGAAATGGGTGAAGAACACAGGATTTGGAGCCAGAGGGTACCTCAGATCATGTAGTCATATGTACCATGCACTTCACAATGAGGAAAACTGAGGCTAAGAGATGTCATATGACCTGTCCAAGGTCACACCATTAAGTTTCTCTTGTCTTTGCAAATATGAGAAAACCACACAGCATCTCCTCCTAAAAGTTAACATTCACATAGTACTTGAAAGAATGAAATAATTTTCCTTCCAGTAACACTGTGAGATAGGTATTACATGTCCATTTTATAGATGAAGAAAGTAATACCTAGAGAAGTTCATTGACTTGTTCAAGGTTACACAACTCACTCTAGTGGCCAAAATGGAATCAAACCTAGGCTTGAATATTCATTCAATGGTCTTTTCTTTTAACCACACTACAATGTCTCTATTGAGACTGTAACCTTTCCATGACTTAAGACTTATTAGATGATTCTTCAGCTATAGTAAGACATCTGCATAAGACGTCTTTTTCTAGTTGGGTAGAACCTGCCAAAGCTTAAGGGCTGCAGTTGTAGCCTTTGCACCGCCATAGTGCAAGAAAGCACTGGAATGGAGCTTTCCTAAAGCTACACAAGTCTAGACTAAGAACACAGTTATGGGCTGTGCTCAGGTTTTTGTACAAACTAGATTTGGGAAAAAGAAGGATAATCTATATTAGATATCAGATTTAATCCAAGCATTAAGTACTTGCTTGGCAGAATACTTGGCAAAAGGTGGTTACTGAGGATATACAGATGAAAACAAAATCATCCGTGTCCTCAAAGGATTTTACATTATAATGAGGGAATAGAACATGTACACAGATAAGCAAATACAAGATAATCTGAGGAGGGAGACCTCCTAACTATTGCGGTTAGGAAAGGACTTGCACAACTCTGAAAGACTTAAGAACTCTAATCAAATGAAGTCAAAAGCCATGATTCCAGAGGACCAGTGATAAAGCATGCTACCCACCTTGAGATAGAGAAGGGATGGAATCTATGCAGAATAAGACAAACATTTTCATATAGATCCAATTTTGTCTTGGTTAGTTATACATATTTGTCATAAGGGCTTTGTTTGATTTTTTTTTTTCCAATGGGGGGAGTAGGTAGAAGGAACAGTGAAGCTTTTTATTGGGAGAAAAAAAAACCAGAAAGAAAATAAAAAGAGAGAAAGGAGGGTCACTGAAGCATTAAAAAACTTCACAGAAAAGAACAAAAAAGGCCAGAAGGAATCACAGGTTTCAAAGTTACATGTTGGATTTATTATACACTTATAAAAGCAGGCTGTAAGTAAAGAGATTCAGTTTCATGTTCAATCCTCCTTTCCTGTTTTACTACATGCGTGGAAAATGTTCGTTGTATTTGGTATTTGTAGAACAAAAAAAAAAGAATTTTTTTAAAGGGAAAGGCTTTGCATAGGGTGTAGTACTTGGTAGAGCCACTATAGTATATTTATATGCGTATAAATTCAACACACTGTACATTTACAACTCTATATACACTTACATTGAATGTATGCTTGTTTGTCTCTAGATTGTTAGTATCTTAGGGAAGGAATTGGCCTACTTTGACCTCTCCATGAACATCTGGCACAGTGCTAGGCACTCAGCCTTTCTTTCCAGGGAAGCTTCTTCTAATTCCACATGAGCAGAAAGGAAGGAAAAAAAGAATCTCTTAACACCCGCAGGAAAGTAAGCATGAGTCTGGAGGAAACATTTCAAACTTGCCTTTACAGCTTCCAACTGCCAGCCCTCAGACCATAACACTGGCAAACATGACAAATGTGGTGGGACTTCAGGGAAAACAGGCAGCCTTAGCATACTGTTGGTGGAGCTGTGAATCAGGATAGCCATCTTGGAAGGTAATTTGGAACTATGTACCAAGAGATGTTTGTACCCACTACAGTGATACAGCTACCAGGCTTCTAACCCAAAGAGATCAAAGAAAGAGGAAAAGGACCAACGTGTACAAAGATGTGTGTAGTAGCTCTTTTTTTTTTGTGGCAGCCCAAAATTAGAAACTAAGGGGATGTCCTCCTGTCAGGAAATGGATAATCAGACTGTGGTATATGGAGGTGATGGAGTATTATCGTGCCACAAGAAATGACAAAATGGGCAGTTTCAGAGGAAACTGGAAGACATCTGTGAATTCATGAAAAGTGAAGTGAGCAGAAATAAGAGAACAGATATACAATGACAGTATTATTGAGAAAAATGACATTGAAAGACCCCAGAACTCTGATCAATGCATTGATAAACCGTGTGCCCACAAGACTGAAGATGCAACAGGCCTCTCACCTCCTGCCAGAGAGGTGACTGAACTTAAGATGAAGAAAGAGACACACATTTTTGGACATGACTAGTGTGGGAATTTGTTTTGCTGGACTATGCATGTTTATGATGAGGGTTTTATTTTTTGTTGTTGTTCAACTGGTGGTGGTGGTGGACAGCAGAAGGAAGAGAGTATGAATGCATGTAAAATAAATGATTGTATATGAACTGGTTGATTAAACAATAAGATTATGCCCTCTCCCCAGAACTATCTTCACTAACAAGCACATGTCTTTGGGCACAAAGTAGTTACTCAAGCTGTCTAAACGCACTAGCTATGAAACTTGTCCATGGGGCACGGCCAACTCTCTTCTCCTGACAGCTCCCAAAGTCTGAGATGGGATGGCTCCTAAAGACCCCACCAAAGGGCTACAACACCTCCAAAAAAGATCACATTAACACACAGCTACTGGAATGCTGTGGATCGACAAGCTGGGCTGCTAAGAAGTATTTCATGGCAGAAAGCCTTCCATGAAGGGGAAAGAAAGATTGCATTCCTGAGCCTCATTTACTTAGAAGGGACTTCAGGGATCACCTAGCCCAGAGGTTCTTAATCTGGGGTCCATGGACCATAGATTTCAGGGTGCTTTGTGAACTTGGATGAGAAAAAAAATGACATCTTTATTTTTACTAGCCATTGGCTTCCCTTGGCAATCCTATGTTTTTTATTCTATGCCTTTAATAATATTATTCTAGGCTTCACTAGAGAGCCAAAGGGGTCTAGCACACAAAAAGGTTAAGAACCCCCTAATCCAGTCTGACTTTCTGATTTTGTTGATAAGAAAGTTAACATCCCAGAGAGGTCACCCAAGGTCACAAAGTAAGTGGCAGAGCCAAGCCCAGAAGCCAGGTACTCTATCCAATATGTTCTGCCTTCTCCTCATCTCTGCACTAGATAGGAATTTACCCAAGGGGATCTCCATGGCTGAGCCCTTGAAAAAGAAATAGCTACTGGAGTCAAAGGCAGGAAAACAAGCATGCTTTTAAAAAGCTTTCTAGAAAGTGTCCCAGCTGCCTAAGTGCCGAGGCTTCACGGCAGCCTGCATGTGCCTGACTCCTCAGACTTAAGTCTGTCCTGTTTAGAGTCACCCCTAAGCCCCCCCCCACCCCCGCCCCCGCCTCCTCCCAGGCTTCTTCCCACGATGGCCTGTTCTGAGACGGGTGACTAAGCTTAGTGTCTGCTCTCAGCTTCCAAGGGAAGAAGTTACACAGAGAATGGGAGAGTCCCCAAATCGGAATCTCTTCAGAGCTGGAGGGGCTAGGAAGGCAGAGTAACCTCACTGATCCTGGAATTTCTGGGACTGATTCTGTGCCTGGCTCTCCTCACATACTGGGTTCTTCCCTGCCACAGTAGGGCATCCTCAGGAACTCTGGCGGGGTGGACTGCCTCTCCCAGTTCCTAAGTTGGGAATGGGGTTGAGGAAGAAGGAAATTGAAGGAAAACCAGGTAGGTACCCCAGGATGGGCTCTGGCCTCAGAATATCAGCATTCTCTAGATGAAGGGACATCATGCTCACGTTAAAATCCTACCACCCCATCACCCCTTTCCT
Organism: Vombatus ursinus; assembly: GCF_900497805.2. NCBI lineage: Eukaryota > Metazoa > Chordata > Mammalia > Diprotodontia > Vombatidae > Vombatus > Vombatus ursinus. The sequence goes on from NW_020954551.1 coordinate 44,250,700, forward strand.
CCCTCAATATCTCCTTGTGACTTCTGACATCCCCATTATGCTACCCAATGCATGTGGGCAAGCTCTCACTGTTTCTGGAGGCCAGATGTGGCAGCTGGCAGGGAAGAAGCCTTGTGTTTACTGGGGGTCTGAATTGGGCCAGGTACCAAAAAGAACATACTCACATGTCTCTGCCCTCTGGGAGTTTATAATCTGAGGCAGACTGGTACTGGCGTCACACATACCAAAAAAACTTGGACGTGGTGGGGCACATAAAGACAGACAGACAGACAGACAGACAGACAGACAGACACACACACACACACACACACACACACACACACACAGAGGCTCCGGTCGCTTTCTAAGGTGATTCTTACATAATGTTTTTCCTTTCCATTTTTTTTGGGGGGGGAGGTTTAGGTTTGTTCAGCTTGAAACAGCAACCTTACGGGAAGGGCATAGGCAGCCAGAGCCCTCCTCTGGGAAAGCCGGTTGTAGGAAGGGAAAAGAGTCAAAGGGAGGTCTTAAAGCAAAAGGGGTTGGGGAGTGGGAAGGGGCTGAGGTTGCTACCATAACCCCTGTCCTGGTGCACAGAGTAGTCCCTTTTTTTCCCTTCCCAACTGCCTACCAAAATTTTCTGTTACTCCGCCTCTGTCTTCCTAATGCTTCTCCTAAGGAGGAAATGAGATTTCCTCTCTCAGACCTCTCAGGGTACTTTGCTTGGAGTGATGGAATAGTATTGTATAAAGCACAATGAAACTCACATGAGAAGGCCTTGATTTGAAGACTGACTTTGTGTTTAACTCCCTGTGTCAGCTTGGATTGGGTCATCTCTTAGCCTCCATTTTCTTATCAACAAAAAGAAAGGGTTGGTTGGACTAGCTCTCCAAGGCCCTTTCAGCTCTAAGTCCTATGATCCAATGACTTAGTTGTCAAATCATCCTCCCTCCTACCTTCTCTATGACTGTCCAAGGCAATGCCATCCTCCCAGCCCCTAGTGCTCACAAGCTGGGAGGCATCCTGGTCTCCTCACTATCTCTCATCTGCCACATTTAAGCTGCTGTCAAAGCCTGGCCGATTCTACCTTTGCAACATTTCTTGAGTACACACCCTGTCATTCCAATGCATGTGGGCAAGCTCGCACTGTTTCTGGAGGCCAGATGTGGCAGCTGGCAGGGAAGAAGCCTTGTGTTTACTGGGGGTCTGAATTGGGCCAGGTACCAATTCCTGCCATTACTACCACTCTAGAGCAGGCCCTTATCACCTGACCCCTGGATTAGTGAGGAAGGGGGTGGTTTGCCAGTCTCAAGTCTCTCCTCCACTCCGATCCATCCTCCATTCAACCACCAAAGTGACTTTCCTAAAGCAAAGGTCCCCGCAGGGCCTTACCACTCTAACTCCCATCTCTTCTCACTCCAGTCCATTCTCCACTGAGCTACCAAAGTCATCTTCCCAGAGTACAAGGCTGACCACATCATTTCCCTAGTTAATATATCCCAGTGGTTCCCAATTGCCTACAGGATCACATATAAAATCCTTTGCTTGACTTTTAAAGACCTTCACAACTTGGCTCCCATCCAGTCTTTTCATCTCTCTCTCCCGTCTACATGCCGGATGACCCAGGGACTTCGGCCCCATGGCCTCTCCTGGCACAAAACATTCCATTTTCTGACTTCATGAATTTTAACTGGCTGTCTCCTGTGCTTGTAATTCCCTCTCTTCTCACTTCCTCCCCTTGGCTTTCTTCAAGTTACACCTGAAATCCCGTCATCTGTAAGAAGCCTTTCCTGACCTCTGATGCTCATGCCTTCCCTCTGTCGCTGTCTCCAGTTTATCCTATATATGGCTCCTTTATCTGTATCTCCCATGTCACTCTGTGACATCTTTGAGAGCAGAGACTGGTTTTTTGCCTTTCTTAACAGTGCCTGGCACACAGCAGGCACTTAATAAATGCTTGTTGACTTGACAACAGGACAAAAACATTCAAGGAAAACCTTCAGTCTGGTGATGGGGTGAGGGGGATGATGGAGGAGTAGGAAGACTCCAACAGGCAGCATCTGGGGAAAAATTTTTGCAACTTTGGGAAAAAATTACCTTGTATCAGGAATAAATGAATGCAAAAATACGGAATTAAATCTTCTTTAGTTCCCACAGATGTCAATACTATTGTGCCTTCCTAGAGCAAACCAATGCTCTCTCCCAACTCAGCTGCTTAAGGAAAAGAGGAACTAACCACCTTATTTACCATGTTTCTGTTCTATAAGAGCCTGCAGGGATACGATATGGCTTCTTTGGGATGGTCCTTTTTAGGCCCATTAAGTCAGTTCCCAGAAGGAGCTGCAGAACTTCCTTCAATACAAAGCCCACATTCTACACCTCTGTAACTCCAAATTATTTGATGGTCATATAATTAAGCCACTTTAAGGCAACCTCATGGATAGGTCTCCAGGAGCACATGGAATTTGAGGTGTGATTCCAAGGTATAACAAACAGCAGGGACCCCAGAAACAGCAGACTCTGCCTTCTCTACACTGAATGTCTTTAAACAGAATTGACAGGGAGGGATTCTCAAACATCAGTCTTTCAACCTGAGCCAGAAAAAACAAACCAGCACAGGGAAATTAGGGTCATCCTTGGAGACTTCAGTTTGAAGGTAAATAGGTACGTTGAGGAGGGGAAAATATGCAGTTGGACACTATTGCCCCCAGGCCACTGTGAGATTTCTGAGTCAGTGTTTCCAATTAAATCTGAGTAAGTTATGGAGGCTTAACTCCTCCTTCCCCCAGAAAGAGGAACAATAGGTAGAAATTACACAGAAGCAGATTTAGTATCCATGACAGAAAAAAAAAACCTCCCAACAATTAGTAAATCAATAAGCATTTATTAAATGCATACTATATTCCAGGCACAATTAGAGCTAACCAAAATTGGACCAGGCCATCTTGAAAGGTCATAGGATCACAGATATAAAGCTGAAAGGGACTTTACTGGTCATTTAGGCCAATACCCTCATTTTATGGATGAAGAAAGTGAGTTCCAGAGATGATAGCTAGTGGTGGATCAGAACTGGAACTCAGGTCCATGACTCCAAGCTCAGCACTTTTATCCCGCATTCACGGAAGTCCCCAAGCAAAAACCAGGTAGATGAACGTGTGTGTGCGTGTGTGTGTGCGCTCACGTGTGTGCGCGCTCACGTGTGTGCATGTGCGTGTGTGTGTGTGTGTGTGTGTGTGTGTGTGTGTGTGTGTGTGTGTG